>NC_057807.1:557775802-557782625 GCF_018294505.1 Triticum aestivum
GTCGCCTCCCCGCCAGCCCCGCCTCCTCCTCCCGCGCCCGAGCCAGGAGGGCTCGTGCCGCACCGCCCGGCCGCCCCGCGCCCCTCGCCGCCGTCGTCCTCCGGCGCCCCGCCTCCGGCCTTCTCCGGCAGCGCCATGGCCAGATCCGGTGACTCCCCCCCCCTTGCTGGCGCCTCTCTCTTCTTCTCCGGCCACCGCGCAGCCCGTCCCCGGTGAACCTTGTTCTCCGTGCCCAGATCCAGATCCGGTCAAACAGGTTGACCCCGAATTTCCCTAAGTCCCTGATATTTTGTTATTTTTATGCCATGTTTATCGCATCATAACTCTGTGCATGTAGCTCCATTTTATGCGTGTAATATATCAAAGTGTTCGTTGAGAGATGCTCTTCATTTCATTGCATTATGTCATGTTCATTTGAGTGCATCTTGATGCCTGAATCATCGTTGCAAGAGTGCTATATGTTGTTATCTGCTGTCTGTTAACAGAACATGCTCATTTGTCATTTTTGTTGCATTTGATGTGTGCATCCTATGAGCATGAGCTCTACATGTGTTTTGAACTAAATCATGTCATCTTTGCAGAGGTGTCATCCATGTATTTTTGTGAGTCTTATAGCGAGTGCATCAAGCTTGTTAAGTAGGGTACTTGTTGTTGCTGTTCTGCTAGGCTGAATCTGTTATTTTGTGATGCTATGTAAACCTGCTGCTACAAGTCATTCTATGCATAATCTGGAGATGTTCACTAATGATGTTTTCTTATAAATGGCATGCTCTATCCATCCATGCCCCTGGTTTCATTTATAGCCTGCTGTAGATTGTTGTAATCTTGCTCTCAAGTTGCTAAATAATGTCGTTGTCAGCTTGTTAACATTAAGTTCAGTTTTTCCATGAGCTTTTCTAGTGATCCATGCACCCTATGAACTTTCTCTTTCCATGCTTAGCTTCATAAACATGTCTTCTTACTGTTGGTTGCCTTGTCATGCCATGTAATTCTCTGTGGTGAGTGGTACAAGCTCACCAACATGCCTACTTATTGTTGTTCCTGCCATATTTGAATCTGTCATATCATTTGCCATGTTTACATGGGTGCCATCATATCTTCTGATCCTTTTTGGTTCATGGTCAGTAAGGGACTTTTGTTCTATGAAATTTGTAGGTTCATGCCATGCCTTTGTTTGCCATGATGAGTTCCTGTAACATGTTGTTTGATAGCTCTAAACATTGCAACGTGATGTTATTTCTGCAAAGTCTGAAACTAATATTATTTGCAATCTTGCCATGTGTTTTGGAGCATGTTCTAGTGATTTCTGGAGATAGCTCAGTGTTCATGTTTTGTCATGCTTTACCTGTACATCATGTCCATGCCTTTTGTTATCATGTTAGGATGATTTAGCATGTTGTTTTTATGCTTGCAATATGCCTAGTTGCTGTTTTGGACAACATGCCCTTTAACCTTGTATGATGTGTATGTGTTGAACCGTTGCTCCGTTTTGAGTGTGCTCTATATGAAACTTGCCTAATTTTGCATGTAGTTTCATATTATCATGTTGCATCTATGTTTTGGGAGTGTTTTCATGATGTTTGTATGCTTTTTGCATCAATGCCATGTTTAACTTGTTTTGCTCATATCTTCTAGGCCGTAGCTCCAAATCTAATGAACTTTATATGTAACTTGACTAGAATCTCGTGTAGATCATGTTGGTTTATCTTAACTTACTGTTTAACAACTTGAACATAAGGTTTATTCAGATCTGGACCAATTTCGAAATATGCATATGAGGACTTACCGAAATTGTTATATGTTGTTTCCGGCCTCATTTAAACTTGCCTTGATGTGTTGCTCTTGTATGCATCATCTCTTGTCATGAGTAGCTTCATGTAGACTTGTCACGCATCATACTTGGTTGAGCATCATGTCATGTATATGTGTGGTGTGTTTACCATGTTGTGTGCTTCTTCTCGATAGTTCCCGTTTCGTTGCGATCGGATGATTCGTTCGTCTACGATTGGTTCGTTTTCGTGGCTTCATCTTCTTCATGGACTCGTTCTTCTTCCTAGTGGGATTTTAGGCAAGATGACCGCTACCCTGGATCTCACTACTACCATTGCTATGCTAGTTGCTTCGTACTATCGCTATGCTGCGCTACCTATTCACTTGTTCTTCAAGCCTCCCAAATTGCCATGTCAGCCTCTAACCTTTTCACCCTTCCTAGCAAACCATTGCTTGGCTATGTTACCGCTTTGCTCAGCCCCTCTTATAGTGTTGCTAGTTGCAGGTGAAGTTGAAGATTGCTCCATGGTGGACATGATTATGTTGGGATATCACAATATCTCTTATTTAATTAATGCATCTATATACTTGGTAAAGGGTGGAAGACTCGGCCTTATGCCTGGTGTTTTGTTCCACTCTTGCCGCCCTAGTTTCCGTCATACCGGTGTTATGTTTCCGGATTTTGCGTCCCTTACGCGGTTGGGTGATTTATGGGACCCCCTTGACAGTTCGCTTTGAATAAAACTCCTCCAGCAAGGCCCAACCTTGATTTTACCATTTGCCTCACCACCACCTACTTTTCCCTTGGGAGTCGCTCTCTCGAGGGTCATCTTTATTTTAGCCCCCCCCCGGGCCAATGCTTTTCTAAGTGTTGGTCCGAACTGATAGACTGCAGGGCCCCCTCGGGGAAACACGAGGTCTGGTTTTACTCGTAGGATGTCTCATCCGGTCTTGCCCTGAGAACGAGATATGTGCAGCTCCTATTGGGATTTTCGGCGCATCGGGCGGCTTTGCTGGTCTTGTTTTACCATTGTCGAAATGTCTTGTAAACCGGGATTCCGAGTCTGATCGGATCTTCCTGGGAGAAGGTATATCCTTCATTGATCGCGAGAGCTTATCATGGGCTAAGTTGGGACACCCCTGTAGGGTATAATCTTTCGAAAGTCGTGCCCACGATTATGTGGCAGATGGGAATTTGTTAATGTACGGTTGTACATAACTTGACACCAGATCCGAATTAAAACGCATCAACCGCGTGTGTAGCCGTGATGGTCTCTTCTCGACGGAGTCCGAGAAGTGAACACGGTTTTTGGGTTATGTTTGATGTAAGTAGGAGTTCAGGATCACTTCTTGATCATTGCTAGCTTCACGACCGTTTCATTTGCTCTCTTCTCGCTCTTATTTGCGTATGTTAGCCACCATATCTTGCTTATTCGCTGCTGCAACCTCACCACTTTACCCCTTCCTTTCCCATTAACCTTTGCTAGTCTTGATACCCATGGTAATGGGATTGCTGAGTCCTCGTGGCTCACAGATTACTACAACAACAGTTGCAGGTACAGGTTGTGCGATGATCATGACGCGAGAGCGATGTTTGATTATTTTTGAGTTCTTCTTCTGCTTCTTCTTTGATCAGGGGATAGGTTCCAGGTCGGCCGCCTGGGCTAGCAGGGTGGATGTCGTTTGAGTTTCTATTTGTGTTTCATCCGTAGTCGGATGATGCTCTTATGTATTATGATGTTGTATTCGTGTGACATTGTATGCCTTTTGTATGTATCCCCATCTATTATGTAATGTTGATGTAATGATATCCACCTTGCAAAAGCGTTTCAATATACGATTCTATCCTTGGTGGGACCTTCGAGTCTCTTTAGGATAGTATCGCATATTGGGCGTGACAAGTTGGTATCAGAGCCTCGACCGACCTTAGGAGCCCCCTTGATTGATCGTGTAGTTTGGCCGTTGTCGAGTCTAGAAGAAAACTTTTCGGAGTCTAGTTATATTGGAGAGTAGGAATTCTTTTTACTCCTCAGCCTCTTCGTCGCTCTGGTGAGGAATCTTGACGTATGTGTTTTGAATTACTTCTCTTCCCTTTCAAACTTTCTTTAGGATCATGCAGTTGGTTTTTCGATCGTTGTTCCTCAGCTCTTTTATCCGGTGCATTTCTCGTCAAGGTGATTCGACCCTCTCCATTTTTGCAAGTTCAATCCTCAGTTGTTTTTGTTTTCCCACCCGCCCACCCCTTTTCTTCTCAGAGTCGGAGTCCGTAATCAAGTATCCATTCTACTCATGCGAAGCCTTTGCATTCTTTCAACCGGTGTTTTCTCTTCAAGATATACGTCGTTTCCCCTTCCAAGTTGCCTTTGTTTTTCCCGCCCTCCCACCCTCTTCTTCCCGGAGTCTTAGTCTATTTCGACCATCAATTTCATTCGTGTGGAGCCTCTTCAGTCTTTTGTCAATTATTTCAACCGGCGAATTCTCGTCTCGTTCGTCATTCTTCATCTCTTTTCTTCTCCGGTGGATTCAATTCTAATTTTCGGTAGTGATTATATTCTTTCCCTCGGCTCAAGTGTTTTCCCTGCTCGTCGCCTCTCGCCAGTTTATCATTCTGGAGTTCGGAAGACATCTCAGGAGATTCGTCTGTGTTCCAATTAATTCGAGGTTGTCACCTCATTCAAATATTTCAATTGTTCCGGTGCATCATCTACCTCTTCAACAAACCTTTCCAATGGTGTTTTCTATTAGTGGGCCCTAACCCACAGGTCTTTTCCCGGGATCTTACCCGACTCTTCTAATTATTCCGGAGCCATTCCTAATTCTTTTCAAAGTGTGACATAAGAATGGATTTCATCAGTCACATGCCTTCTCCAAGATCGTTTTCAAATTATTTTCATTGTTGGCTCAACCTCTTCGCCTTTCATTTCCCCCGAAGTGTCTCAACAAATTTTGGTGTTGTTTCTCATCGTCATTCTTAATGTTAGAAGACCGAAGAAGAGTTTTCCTCTAAATCTTGTCCGTCCTCTCGAAGATTCGTGGTTCTAGCTTTATATCATCCTCTCAAATTATTCCATTTGTCAGATATTCTTTTTCTTACCCATCCGGAGTATTTCAGGAGTTGATTTCTTTTTCGTTTCACCGGAGGACATCATTCCGGCTATCGTTCTCTATTTATCCCGGCGCTTCGCTCAAATGTTCGTTAATCAGCTTGAGTTCTTCCCGTTCTCTTGCATCTAAATCCCCTCTAGCATATTTGTTCTTCTAATTCTTCCTGGTGATTCAGTCTCTTTCATCAGTCATTTTCGCATTCTTACGGTGGTTCGTTCAAGATTCGTTTTCCTTGATTATTATTTTAATTCATTCGTTCTTTTCAATCCTACCGGTGGTTCATGAAGACCTTCTCAAGTTTGCGATATGTCATTTCTCAATCCTTTTCAAGAGGAATAAGTTGCATGCCAATCCGTTGTCATCAATTAAATTTGATGAAGGATAAGCATACAATAAATCTTATTCTTATTTCATCCAAGTGATTAATCCTTTTCTTCGGAGTTTGTTCTTGGCGAATAAATTCTCAGTTCCAAGTGTTTTCATCTTTTCTTTTCCGGAGTTCAAATTTCCTCGGCCATTTCTTCAAAACCCCCATCTAAGTCATGGCAAGGCTTTAATCTTATTCTTTCATCCTTCAATTTTATCTCGTCATTCTTTTGTTACCGGAGTTCTTATGGTGGTTCTTCATGATTTAATTCATTCTTCAAGAGTTCATCAAGATTATTGTTGGAGGAGCGCAAGTATCTTTCTTCTCGCGTCTCGAAGTGCAATTAAATCTCTGTATTCTTTTGAAGTGGAGTTTTGCGTTTCTTCGTTCTTCTCAGTTATCCAATCATTTCCGTTTGTGGCCGGTTATCACCTCATGACCTTGAGATGTTACCTATAAGACCACAACAAGCCTATTCTTTTCGTTGTTGATTTTCTCAACAATTCCGTTCAACCCTTCCTTCTAAGTTCTTTTCATTCAATTCTTTCAATTCTTCCGGAGGCATTGCGTTGCTTATCTCATCAAGTGTCATCCCATCTTCTGAAGTTCATGTCTCCATTCCTTCCATTTTTAGTCGGAGTGCTGCCTAAATTCTTCCATTCTTATTCCTTTTCTATCTCGTTCTAACCGGAGTGGTTTCATAGTCTATCTGATTCCGTGAGCATTTGATTCTCGTCATTCTCGTCGTTTCTCTCTTCTTCTCGAGTGCTCTTGATTCTTTGCTTCTTCTCTTGAGTTCTTGTTTCACCTCATCCCTTTTCCCTTCCGTCTCGGTCCTAAGATCTCGGGACGAGATCTCTTGTTAGTGGAGGAGTGTTGTAACGCCCCGGATTCGATGCGCCAGGTGTCCGCCAGTTATTCGCCGTAGTTTCCATGTCATTTGCTTGCGCGTTGCATATTGCCATGTCATCATGTGCATTTCATTTTGCATACGTGTTCGTTTCTTGCTTCCGAGCATTTTCCCTGTTGTCCGTTTTGCAATCCGGCACTCCTATGCCCTCTGTCGTTCCCCTTTTGTCTCCTGTTGTGAGCGGGTGTTAAACATTCTCGGAATGGCCCGAGGTTTGCCAAGCGGCCTTGGTACACCACCGGTAGACCGCCTGTCAAGTTTCATGACATTTGGAGTCCGTTTGATACTCCTACGGTTAACCGGGTAGCTGCAAAAGCCTCTTCTGTCTTGCAGCCCAACACCCCTTCATAACAGCCCAAAAACCCAGCAAACTCCCCTCCATGCTCTCGGTCGTTCGATCACGATCATGTGGACGAAAACCGTGCCTCATTTGGACTCTCCTAGCTCCCAGAATCTATAAATATGCCCTCCCCGTCCAAATTCGCGGATGATTTCCACCCTAACCCTAGCAAACTTCCCTCCGCACCGCCGGACGTGTCCGTCCCGAGCCGGATACCCCACGCCGCCGCCGCCCGGCGAACCAGGGCGCGACATGTGGCACCCGGCCAACGCGCGCCACCCCGGCCGCCGAGCCCTCCCCCGGCCCCCGCGGCATGCTCCGCCGCAGCTCG
>NC_057807.1:557783042-557788522 GCF_018294505.1 Triticum aestivum
CGTCCGCCCCGCGCCCCTCGCCGCCGTCGTCCTCCGGCGCCCCGCCTCCGGCCTCCTCCGGCAGCGCCATGGCCGGATCCGGTGACCCCCCCTCGCCGGCGCCTCTATCTTCTTCTCCGGCCACCGCGCAGCCCGTCCCCGGCAAACCTCGTTCTCCGTGCCCAGATCCAGATCCGGTCAAACAGGTTGACCCCGAATTTCCCTAAGTCCCTGATATTTTGTTATTTTCATGCCCCGTTCATCGCATCATAACTCCGTGCATGTAGCTCCTTTTTATGCATGTAATATGTCAAAATGTTCGTTGAGAGATGTTATTGATTTCGTTCCATTGTGTCATGTTCATTTGAGTGCATCTTGATGCCTGAATCATTATTGCAAGAGTGCTATATGTTGTTATCTGTTGTCTGTTAACAGAACATGCTCATTTGTCATTTTTGTTGCATTTGATGTGTGCATCCTATGAGCATGAGCTCTACATGTGTTTTGAACTACATCATGCCATTTTTGCAGAGGTGCCATCCATGTATTTTTTTGAGTCTTGTAGTGAGTGCATCAAGCTTGTTAAGTAGGGTACTTGTTGCTGCTGTTTTGCTAGGCTGAATCTGTTATTTTGTGATGCTATGTAAACCTGCTACTACAAGTCATTCTATGCATAATCTGGAGATGTTCATTAATGATGTTTTGTTACAAATGTCATGCTCTATCCATCCGTGCCCCTGGTTGCATTTATAACCTGCTGTAGATTATTGTAATCTTGCTCTCAAGTTGCTAAATAATGTCGCTGTCAGCCTGTTAACATTAAGTTCAGTTTTTCCATGAGCTTTGCTAGTGATCCATGCACCCTATGAACTTTCTCTTGCCATGCTTAGCTTCATAAACATGTCTTATTACTGTTGGTTGCCTTGTCATGCCATGTAATTCTCTGTGGTGAGTGGTACAAGCTCACCAACATGCCTACTTATTGTTGTTTCTGTCATGTTTGAATCTGTCATATCATTTGCCATGTTTACATGGGTGCCATCATATCTTCTGATCCTTTTTGGTTCATGGTCAGTAAGGGACTTTTGTTCTATGAAATTTGTAGGTTCATGCCATGCCTTTGTTTGCCATGATGAGTTCCTGTAACATGTTGTTTGATAGCTCTAAACATTGCAACGTGATGTTATTTCTGCAAAGTCTGAAACTAATATTATTTGCAATCTTGCCATGTGTTTTGGAGCATGTTCTAGTGATTTCTGGAGATAGCTCAGTGTTCATGTTTTGTCATACTTTACCTGTACATCATGTCCATGCCTTTTGTTATCATGTTAGGATGCTGTAGCATGTTATTTTGATGCTTGCAATATGCCTAGTTGCTGTTTTGGACAGCATGCCCTTTAACCTTGTATGATGTGTATGTGTTGAACCGTTGCTCCGTTTTGAGTGTGCTCTATATGAAACTTGCCTAATTTTGCATGTAGTTTCATATTATCATATTGCATCTATGTTTTGGGAGTGTTTGCTTGATGTTTGTATGCTTTTTGCATCAATGCCATGTTTAACTTGTTTTGCTCATATCTTCTAGGCCGTAGCTCCAAATCTAATAAACTTTATATGTAACTTTACTAGAATCTCATGTAGATCATGTTGGTTTATCTTAAATTGCTGTTTAACAACTTGAATATAAGGTTTATTCAGATCTGGACCAATTTTGAAATATGCATATGAGGACTTACCGAAATTTTTATATGTTGTTTCCGGCCTCATTTAAACTTGCCTTGATGTGTTGCTCTTGTTTGCATCATCTCTTGCCATGAGTAGCTTCATGTAACCTTGTCATGCATCATACTTGGTTGAGCATCATGTCATGTATATGTGTGGTGTGTTTACCATGTTGTGTGCTTCTTCTCGATAGTTCCCGTTTCGTTGCGATCGGATGATTCGTTCGTCTACGATTGGTTCGTTTTCGTGGCTTCATCTTCTTCATGGACTCGTTCTTCTTCCTAGTGGGATTTTAGGCAAGATGACCGCTACCCTGGATCTCACTACTACCATTGCTATGCTAGTTGCTTCGTACTATCGCTATGCTGCGCTACCTATTCACTTGTTCTTCAAGCCTCCCAAATTGCCATGTCAGCCTCTAACCTTTTCACCCTTCCTAGCAAACCATTGCTTGGCTATGTTACCGCTTTGCTCAGCCCCTCTTATAGTGTTGCTAGTTGCAGGTGAAGTTGAAGATTGCTCCATGGTGGACATGATTATGTTGGGATATCACAATATCTCTTATTTAATTAATGCATCTATATACTTGGTAAAGGGTGGAAGACTCGGCCTTATGCCTGGTGTTTTGTTCCACTCTTGCCGCCCTAGTTTCCGTCATACCGGTGTTATGTTCCCGGATTTTACGTCCCTTACGCGGTTGGGTGATTTATGGGACCCCCTTGATAGTTCGCTTTGAATAAAACTCCTCAGCAAGGCCCAACCTTGGTTTTACCATTTGCCTCACCACCACCTACTTTTCCCTTGGGAGTCGCTCTCTCGAGGGTCATCTTTATTTTAGCCCCCCCCGGGCCAATGCTTGTCTAAGTGTTGGTCCGAACCGAGTAGACTGCGGGGCCCCCTCGGGGAAACACGAGGTCTGATTTTACTCGTAGGATGTCTCATCCGGTGTTGCCCTGAGGACGAGATATGTGCAGCTCCTATCGGGATTGTCGGCGCATCGGGCGGCTTTGCTGGTCTTGTTTTACCATTGTCGAAATGTCTTGTAAACCGGGATTCCGAGTCTGATCGGGTCTTCCTGGGAGAAGGTATATGCTTCGTTGATCGCGAGAGCTTATCATGGGCTAAGTTGGGACACCCCTGCAGGGTATAATCTTTTGAAAGCCGTGCCCGCGGTTACGTGGCAGATGGGAATTTGTTAATGTCCGGTTGTAGATAACTTGACACCAGATCCGAATTAAAATGCATCAACCGCGTGTGTAGCCATGATGGTCTCTTCTCGGCGGAGTCCGGAAAGTGAACACAGTTTTTGGGTTATGTTTGACGTAAGTAGGAGTTCAGGATCACTTCTTGATCATTGCTAGCTTCACGACCGTTCCATTTGCTCTCTTCTCGCTCTTATTTGCGTATGTTAGCCACCATATCTTACTTAGTCGCTGCTGCAACCTCACCACTTTACCTCTTCATTTCCCATATACCTTTGCTAGTCTTGATACCCATGGTAATGGGATTGCTGAGTCCTCGTGGCTCACAGATTACTACAACAACAGTTGCAGGTACAGGTTGTGCGATGATCATGACGCGAGAGCGATGTTTGATTGTTTTGGAGTTCTTCTTCTGCTTCTTCTTCGATCAGGGGATAGGTTCCAGGTCGGCAGCCTGGGCTAGCAGGGTGGATGTCGTTTGAGTTTCTGTTTGTGTTTCATCCGTAGTCGGATGATGCTCTTATGTATTGTGATGTTGTATTCGTGTGGCATTGTATGCCTTTTGTATGTATCCCCATCTATTATGTAATGTCGATGTAATGATATCCACCTTGCAAAAGCATTTCAATATGCGGTTCTATCCTTGGTGGGACCTTTGAGTCTCTTTAGGATAGTATCGCATACTGGGCGTGACATCTTGTATGTCTTTCATTCCTCCATCTGGTCGACGATGCGACGACAACGACCATGCTATGCTGGGATTTTGTCCTTCGGGCAGTCGTGGATGCACTGACAGTTCCTCTAGCCGTGGTGTGGGGCTGGTAAGCTGGGGTGTTGGATGGGGTCGTCTGATGGCCTGTGGTTCGGTTGCAAAAGTGTTTCTGATGGCATTGGCTAGCGGTCGCTCTTCTCAGGCTCGGGCGCCATCCTTGGTGATGCCGTTCAATCCAGGACGGTTCTTCTAGACAAGCAGAGTGACTTCCCGACTGTGAGAGGCCGGCTCCGAAACAAGGTTGAGGAGCGGAGCGGCCGCAACGGTGCGCCACCGACACATCCTGCATTTGGAGGTCGTGAGGCTCCCAAAGGATGGGGTTGCAATTTCTTATTCCGTTTGGGCTACCTTGTAATGTCGAGGTTCTTACTAAAAAATATATTATCTTTGCAAAAAAAAACCCTGTAGTTTCAAGTTAAAAATCTCCATGTAGTTTTACTAAAATAAAAATAAAAAAAATCTCCATGTAGTTTTACTAAAATAAAAATAAAAAAAATCTCCATGTAGTTAGGCGTGCCACGCGTTGGCCGGCAAAAGATCCACCGCCTCGCGAGCCGTCAGATTGTGTGACGCGAGCCGTCAGTTTCTTTTCTCTAATTTTCTGCAACAATACGTTTGTTGCAAAACCTTTTCTTCTCTAATTTCTCGCAACAAGACCGTTGCTGCGAAACCTTCGCCTCCCTAATTTCCTGCAATAAGTCCGTTGTTGCAAAACCTCTTCTTCTATAATTTTCTGCAATAAGACCCTTGTTATGAAAGTTGCAAAGACACCTCTCGCCGTGTCTAATTTTCTGTAACAAGATCCTTGTTGCAAAAATAGCAACAATATCTCCCGCCGCGCCGCGCACTGGTACGGTCGTCATTCGCTGCGGCCATTCTACAACAACACCAGTGTTGCAGAAACTTGTTCTAAAGGTGACGTGTGCGCGTCGACCTTTGCTGTTTTCTAGCAGCAGCGATGATGATGGAGAAGCAGCCTTGTATTGCGGTGGCCGGACGGAGTCGCAACTACAGTGGAAGAAGAATAATCTTGTTGGCATGGGGAAGAAGAATATCTAAGACAGAATGTGTGAATGAGGACCCGTGAAGAACCCCAGATAAGGCTACAGGGAGAAAAGCGGTTGGTTGCCCACTGGGACACGCGTCAGGCAGAAGAGGAGGCGGATGGGGCAACCAAAATCAGCCAGTTGCCGCGAACCAACTTGTAATTGGATGATTAGAGGGACTGTGGTATGCTCAGCCCATCAGAATTCAAATCCTGGTGCTCCCATTTATTTCTGGATTTATTTCAGGATTTCTGGCGATGCGCATTCAGTGGGAGGAGACGTTCCCGTCGACGACGGGGCGTCTATTGTGACTTCGTAAATCTCAAGATGATACGACGGCTCAGTCTTTCAGAGGTGCTCATAGGGGTAGGGTGTGCGTGTGTGCGTTCATAGGGGTGAGTGTATGCACGTGTATATGAGCGCTTGTGTCTGTACTGATGTTAAAAAAATTAAAAAAAATCAGCCGGTTGTCGCTAAACGTTTCCCTTATGCAAAACACGCTAAATAATTCCAAGCATTGGACTCTCGTTCAAAGAGACAGAAACGAAATCAAGCGGCTGAGATCAAATCCATCGATCCATCTCCATCGGCCCATAGGGCCTAGACCCCATCATCAACCTCTCTCGGTGTCTCCTCTCCCTCCCTTTCCTCCATAGTCCACCCCGCGCCTCGTTCACTCCGCCGCCGTCCCCTCCATTCCTCCGCCGCCGCCAGCCCACCTGCATTCCACCAACACCCAACCCCTCCCCGCCCTCCTCT
>NC_057807.1:557788707-557841027 GCF_018294505.1 Triticum aestivum
ATACACGCCACTACCACCGCCGCCGCCGCCCTCCCCAGCCCCCAGATCTCGACCCCGCTCCCCCATCTGCAATGGCGGCCGCTTCGTCGCTCCACGTCGCCGCCCCGGCCGCCACCCCGCGGGTGGGATCTGCCGGCCCCAAATCCGCGTCAGGTAGTACCCGTCGCCCCGTCCGTGTCTCTTCGCCCGTGGCCGCCGGATCTTCGCTGATTTTGCATGTGTTCTTCTCTGCTGTAGCGGCGAGGAGCGTGCGCGTGGCCAGATCGGGCGCGGCGGCGCGTCATGGAGGCAGGTTGGTGGCCTGTGCCGCCGTTGCAGTTGCGTGCTCTGTTCTGCTCTGAGAATTGTTTCCTTAATAACTTCGTTGCTTGGTGGCATCTGCTGGTGCGCTGGGCTGTTCGCTTAATCTTCTCTGTGTTTCCGTGTGCAGACCAAGGCTGATGCGCCGGCAAGCGAGGCGGCGTCCAAGTCTGAAGGGTAAGACTGTGCTAGCACACTTCCTCGCCTGCCTGATATATGCACAACTGTGTTCCTGAGTGCTCATGATGAATCAGGATCCACGCAAAACTATCTTGCGGATAACGGATTCGTGCAAAACCAACGATTCAATTGATTGTTCATCTCTCAGGAGCTAACTATTCAAGTATTGAACTCAATTTAGCTTAGGTTTGATTGGATTCGCTGTCTTAGGCTGTATTTGGCTACACTCCAGTTCAGGCTTCGAATTTTGTTACGGCTTGTGTAGTTTTAGTGTTAGGTGTCACTATAGTTGTCCGCTAAGTTGCAAACTTCCCTCGGTTGCCGAAGTGGTGGGATGTTTAAACTTTGATATGACCCCAGTCGAAAACACATGGGGTTTTGGAAAGCGTGCGGTGAAGCTTCTCTACCTTGATTAGGATCATATCAGAAACATGGTTTTCGAGTCGCGACTCATGCGAGTCGCTCTGGAGCAGCGACTCGGAAGAAGTCGAGCCTGTGTTGTGACTAGTCGCGACTCAGATTCGCGAGTCGACACTAAGCTGAGTCGACCATATTTTTGCGACTCATAGACTAGTCGTCGACTAGTCGCGACTAGTCGAGCGACTCGAAATCCATGATCAGAAATAATTTTCTTTATAAAATTCAGGAGAAAAGGGTCTCATAAGGTTCTTAAATAACATTTCTTAAACAGAGGAAGGACGTAGTCCAAGTTGAAAGTTCATCTACAGTAAGGACCAAAGCTACACCAATTTAGGACAGAAAGCCAGTTCTCTTTGTGCTTGAGGGCTTGAGTGGATGTGACATGATTTTGCAGTCAGTTAAATTTCTTTTTATTGATGGAAAAGATCATAGGACCAATTTCCTAATAGATGATATGCACCTGATCTTCTGGTAGACAGCATACTGGTACACGTTAATAATCCTAATAGCAAGTCATTAAGTAGTTGCCAAGTGGCTAGGAGCACATATTGTAGTATATCTAGGGAGTAAGCAAGCTGCTTCAGTGAATTGCAAGCTTAGATTTGGCACTAATTAATATTGTTTTGGTTAAAATTGACAAAGTCAATGCATGTTGACTTGTTGCTTCTTTGCCTACTTATTAACAAAATTGAAGTTGTATTCTACTGTGAGTCTGTTACTCTATTTCCATGTTTCAACATAAACTGACGTGATTGTGATTTGTTAAGCACTTAACCTTTGATTAGTAGATTTTTTAAAGCCTGGGTTTGGCACAATATTTTACTCTCTGTTGGCGGGTAGAGAGTATCAAGTCAACACAAACCCGTAGCTAGGGAGTATCATGCAAACTCCTGTGTGAACTTCAGTTGGTGGGATCTGTCATATGCACGTCCGGCTTAGTAAACTGGATTTATTTTCCAAAATTCAGTATCATGCTTACTACCAACAGGGGGTAGGATGCCTCTTGGACTTACCTGAGTTACCCCGTGTAAGATATGAATGGGTTGGGTGGAACCAGCTGACTATTGGCCACGTTTGCTGGCTTTGGCCTTTCAACTCTCCCCTCTGCAGGAAGCTTTAAACTGGGTTTTGGTCTTTAAAATTCAACTATGCCACTCTCTCCATTCTTCTATTTTATATTACCCAATAAATAAAGATTTTACTGCATTTTATTTTCATGAATATGACTTTCTGTATGCTTAAATGCAAGTCCCTGATTGTGTAATAACCTTTGTGTAGTCATGAGGTCTTGCTGTTTGAGGCTCTTCGCGAGGGTTTGATGGAAGAGATGCAAGCGGATCCAACGGTGTGCG
Organism: Triticum aestivum; assembly: GCF_018294505.1. Taxonomy (NCBI): domain Eukaryota; kingdom Viridiplantae; phylum Streptophyta; class Magnoliopsida; order Poales; family Poaceae; genus Triticum; species Triticum aestivum. The sequence goes on from NC_057807.1 coordinate 557,790,960, forward strand.
TCTTTGGTGAAGATGTTGGTCACTATGGTGGTTCTTACAAGGTGACCAAGGGTTTGGCTGATATGTTCGGAGACCTTCGGGTTCTTGATACACCTATTGCTGAGAACTCATTCACCGGCATGGGAGTTGGAGCAGGAATGAAGGGGCTGAGGCCTGTTGTTGAAGGCATGAACATGGGCTTCCTTCTCCTTGCTTACAACCAAATCTCAAACAACTGCGGCATGCTTCACTACACCTCTGGCGGCCAGTTCAAGATACCACTTGTGATCCGAGGTCCTGGTGGTGTTGGTCGTCAGCTTGGCGCAGAGCATTCACAGCGTCTGGAGTCATACTTCCAGTCAATCCCTGGTCTCCAGATGGTTGCTTGCTCTACTCCTTACAATGCCAAGGGTTTAATGAAGGCTGCCATAAGGAGCGAGAACCCTGTCGTGCTATTTGAGCACGTCCTTTTGTACAACCTGAAGGAGAAAATTCCCGATGAGGAGTACACGCTATGCCTGGAGGAGGCTGAGATGGTACGGCCTGGTGAGCATGTGACCATCCTCACATACTCGCGTATGAGGTACCATGTGATGCAGGCTGCAAAGACGCTGGTGAACAAAGGGTACGACCCCGAGGTGATTGACATTAGGTCGTTGAAGCCATTCGATCTGCACACAATAGGCAACTCCATCAAGAAGACCCACCGCGTGCTGATTGTGGAGGAGTGCATGCGCACTGGAGGGATCGGCGCCAGTCTGAGATCGGCCATCATCGACAACTTCTGGGACTACCTTGACACCCCCATCATGTGCCTGTCGTCTCAGGATGTGCCGACGCCCTATGCCGCAACTTTGGAGGATGCAACCGTCGTGCAGCCTGCCCAGATTGTTGCCGCCGTTGAGCAAATATGCCAATAGGGCATCATCTGTCGCAACTTTGGAGGATGCAACCGTCGTGCAGCCTGCCCAGATTGTTGCCGCCGTTGAGCAAATATGCCAATAGGGCATCATCTGTTTCAGCATCGTTAATTTGTATCTGCCCTGGCTTGGAAGAACCTTTAATTTGTCATTTTTGTCTTGTAGCGAGGTGTTCATTGTGGTATAGGCTTGTATCCATTTTTTATTCCTGCTTGAGTTAACACTTCAGCTACATAACTGTACTGTATTATGCTGAATGCTACTAGGGTCTGAACTCGGGTTTATTGGAAGAAATCTTTGAATATCCTGGGCAAGGTATAGCTATGTGTTTTCGTTATCTTTGTTTGCCTTTCAAAGAAAGATCATCTTGGTCACATGGTTGAAGTCTCTCACCACCAATTGTTTGATCGGCCAAGCTGCTTAAGGTTTATAAACCATACTTACAGAGATTGTCCGAGGCTCCAGGCTAAGCTACACTAGCTAGATGATCGCGGCTTACATTCTCACAGAACAACCCTTGGCATCACAGCTGGAACAGCACCATGAGCAACAGGAGGAGGTGATGCAGCCAGCCCAACCTCCCTTCAAACCCGTAACGCCGGCGACCGCCGCTCGCCCTTTCCCTCACCGCCACGCCGCCTGGCTGGTACGCCACGCCAGGGTTCCACCCGGTGGGTATGGCGTTGCCGGCGACGAGCATCTTGCCGGACCTGAACGTCAGCCGGATGGAGAAGGGCCCCTGGAGGGTGGAGCCGGAGTTGAGCTTCCACACCGCGCCCCAGGACTGCTGCATCGGGATCCACACTCCGGTTGCCCCGGCGCCGCTCTGCATGATGTCGACGGCGTAGAGGTCGCTGTCGCCGTCCTCGTACTCGACCAGGATGGCGAGGTAGTTCGGGTTCGAGCCGCTGTCCACTTTGAAGGTCAGGCCTACTCCAGTCCAGTCACAGGTCACGCTGCACAGGCAAAAATGCTAACACAACAGATTAATGGCGACTATAAAAGACGGCCATTGCAAGAGACCATGAGGAGTAACCATGACCTATATATGTTCCATCAACTTATGCGTACCGGGTGTACTGAATTTGGATGAGGCCAGCGCCGCGGAGCTGATCAGCTTGGCCAGGTTTCGCCATGGCGCCGAATGCTGTCCCGCTCATGTCGAAGTGCGCTGCCTCGTTCTGGCACTGTCCGTCGACTAGCCCGCTCAGGCATGGGCCGCCGCCAGGGCCCTGGTCCGTGATGACGACGGTCACCGGGATGCCAGAGCAAGCTTGATTGCCACCGCATACCACCTGATGAAATCAAGATTACTGAATGTCAAATGCCAGACAATTTGCCGTCATGCTCATGGCCTCAGCTGCATACATAGAGCTACACACGCACCCGGTAGCACGAGCCACAGCCATCGCCGGAGTCGTATATGACAGGGCCGCCAGCGGCAATCATGGATGAGAACGGCGGCTGGTCGACAGCATACTGGTACCCGCACGCGCCACCTACAACAGCACATGTGATTCAGGCATGCAGGCATCAGACATTAACTTCAAGTTCAAACGCCAGGTTGGGCAGGGCTAAGTACCATTAAATCATATATCTATTACCTTCACTTCCCGCGCCATTGGCATCACCATACCACGTAGCGATGCCATCGGACCAGCCGGAGAGCTCACGGTGGATCTCAATGGATGCACAAGGGTGGAAGAGTGAAGCAATAACGACTCTGGTGGCAATGAAGGACAAGAGCTGAAGCTTGGAAGCCATCCGCAGCACTCTGTCACAATTAGCTATGGCTGGTAAGATTTGAGATAGTGTTGGCTTGCAAGGAGGGAAGACAAATAGAGGAATAATAGTGTTAGTTTTGCAATATGCACATTCAATGGACAATTTGTTTGATAAAGGACAGGCCATAGCACACAGGTTTTCTTTGGAGAGAGGACACACTGAAACAAGAGTAGCAGGATTTTGCAGTGCAATTTTGTCATTTTCTTGTACTCCCTCCGCTCCGATCCATATCAATGGTCGCTGATTTAGTACAAAGTTGTACTAAATCAGCGACAGTGAATATGGATCAGAGGGAGTAACAAAAATGGCATCAATCGCTAATTCACTACCACACAGGAAAGAGGAAACTGATGATCAGTTGACAAGTGACTGAGAGAGAGGAGAATAAATTTTGGAGAGATCCTCTCCTTGGGACAGATGCACACATTCTGACAAAGAATGGCTGTGTGCATCACAATGATGGAGAGGCCGGGGGTTTCACCCTCCTTTTAGAAGAAAAAAACTGAAAATATTGGCATGAGGCGAAAATTCTATAATTGTCAAATCAATGTACAAAACTACAAATGCTCCTGAATTTTCTTAGGCTAATATTCAAGGATATCTTATGAGTATGATACTGAGATATATGGAAAGGCATCATGAACTCATTTGATCCTGTCTAACAATCCCAAAGATCTTAATATGAATATCTGATACACTTAAAATGAAACGAGTGCAGATTTTAATGTGCTAGGTAAAAACTACAAGCAATTGTTATTTAAGCACATCATGCTAGTTACAAGCATTATCACCATACATCTATTATAGTTAGTTAAGAGCTCTGTGTTATCACTGCATCTAGGATAACCCTTATGCCTAAATGGTTCTCGGGTGTGCTAGCAGGGGTACATATAACAAAAATTGTCTTAGACATTGTGAATGTCGTGTTATTTTTCTTCTTAATAATGGAAGTTTTTATTACCCCGGCCTCTGCATCCTAAGAGCATCTCCAACAGAAGCGCTATATGAGCGACGCGCGGTATAAAAGTTGATTTTAGCGCACGCGGGTCCGATTTGGAGTCTCCAGCGGCCGCACAAAAAGCGCGCGCGCGCTATAACTAATGCATTGCGCGCATGAAAAACGCATCGCGCGCAGCATATTTAGTGCGCCCGGTCGCGCGCGCTGCAAACTCTGGGCTGCTGCAAATGGGACCGCTTGGATTGGGACCGCTGGACTCGCGCGCGCAGCATATTTTGCAGCGCTTGTTGGAGCAAACGTCTTCTAGCGCCCTAAAAAAAATTACGTGCGCGCTGTAAACCCGTTTTTTGGGCGCCACACAATGGGCGGCTGTTGGAGATGCTCTAAGATGCATACCGCTGTTTATACGCATTTGACACCTTGAATAATAATAAGGGTGAATTACAGATTTGAAGAAAAATGCAAAATCTGAATAACGAAAGAATGTTGTGGCTCGTAGAAACCATTGCCTGATCATCAGCTTCTAGTATGTAAACAGAACTATTCCACAGCTTGTGCTACCATACTCTTTTGGAGAGAAAAATATAAACTACGTACTTTACTTCAAGATTAGTAAACTTTTCTAGAAGAAGAGCACCACAGCAAATCCTGAATCCCACTAATCTGAAATACAAAATGAAATGTGTGTAGTGACAGCTATAATCATATTTAAGTGGAGTTTCCGGAAAAACTGTTGAAGACAAACTGTTTAAGCGAGCCTCGAGCCCCTGACCTTCTTCCAATCCAAAGCAATCAGCAGAAGCGAGCAATTTCCTACCTCTGGGCAGTGCTTGCAATCTGCTCATATCTGAGGCAAATGTGTACCAAGGGACAGAAACGCGCAGCCTCCTAAACAAATCCAAACTCAAGTGCACCATACATATATACACACACACTAGAAAAACGCCAACACGTATCAATCCTAGGTCGATTTGACTCGCTGCCTGGAAACGATAACCTAGTATCAACTATGAACCCTGAAGGCCTGAAGAAGCGGCATTGGTAACTAGCAACCGCAGTCACGCGTCAGAACGGCACCGTGTGTAAGAAGTATAACAAGGCGTCTTACCCGTTGAGGCCGGCGACCACCGTGCTCTTCGAGTCCGGCCACCTTCCCCCCGCACGCACGGGGAAGACGAGCAGCAAATGCGGCGGCGCAGATTCGGAAGAGGAGCCAAGCGAAGGCGGGTCGAGGCGCCCGTCCAGTTGATGCTGTTCTTGCAAGGAGAAGGTGGGGTTTGTTGAAATGTGGGCGGCGGCGGCGGTGGAGGAACGGAGGCGGCGGCGGGGCGGGGAAGAGAGAAGATGGGGAAGTGGAGTGTCAAAGTATATCTGGCCATGGGCCGGGCTGGGCCGGGCCTGAAAAAGCCCACGGCAGAAAACTGAGGCCCAGGCCCTCCCAGGCCCTATCACTGGGCCTACTTTTCAAGCCCAAGCCCGTCCCATCTGGTAAAAAGCCCTAAGAAGCCCTTAGGGCTTAGGGCCATGGGCTGGGCCTCTTTCTTAAAATACCAATATGCCAAGCCCAAGCCCATCCAGGTCCTACTGGTGGGCTCAAAAGTCAGGCCCAAGCCCAGCCCATGGGCAAGCCCATCGGGCCTAGGCCCTGGATTTTAGGGCCGGGCCTGGGTGGGCCGACAGGGCCGGGCCTGAGATGGCCAGGACTATGTCAAAGGGAGCGAGATGGAGTGAGGGGTGGCGAGTGGCATGCCTTTTTTGGTTGCACGCCCGGCCGGCCGGGGCACTATCCCTGGCGTCTTCCTGGCCCACGACAAGCTGGTAAGCTTTGTCATTTTCAAATAAAGACATTTCACAGCCTCAAAAACCCCACCATATGTATAATCAAACAAATCCTGCACTATGGTCAGTCCAAATTAGAAGTTTTTTTTAAAAACAAGAGGACCGACATGGGAGGAACTGAAAGGATGCAGGGGAATTTGTTGGGGAAAAATAAACAAACATATTGCCAACATAATACCCCTCGAGAGCCCTTCATCGGCTAGTCAAAGAGGAGAGCAGGGGAGAGGGTCCAATAAGATATTGGAGAAAGGTTGTTAGGGGCATCTCCCATGTAAACCGGATGATTTTTATAGAAATTAGAACACATTCATTATATACATTCTTATATTTTTCATTAAAAAAAGGCGACTGGACCTAAACTTATCCTATGGTGGTGCCCGTCCTCCACTTCTTATTCCCTTCCGGCATTCGCCGGGCCCTTCTCGCCATCTTAATGAGTGGCGGGAATAAGACCCGTGAAGTGAAGGTGCGGTCATCGGCGAGAAAGAGTAGGACATAGGAGACGGACCGACCCACCCGGGACTTGATTCCCCGCCGTCTCCCATGCACTACTCCTCGTCGGAGTCCGTGGCTTGTCCGTCGTCGATGGACGTGGACGGGGTGTCACGCTCCTCATGCCACCGGCGCGCCCGAAAGTTTGTTGGCGGCACGTAGGACGTGTAGCTGGCGGCGTTTTCGTCCATGCCCGCTTGCGCTGCCTCTGGACCGGACTGCACAGTGGCCGCATCCAATTGCGCTAGGACATCGTTGCGAGTGGTGGCCTGAGCGCGCGCGGCCTTGTAGAGGGACTGCTACTCGGCGATGAAGTTGTGGTTCGCCGTGGCCATGGCCTCCACGGCTTTCTCGCTCGTGCCCTCGCCGTAGAACTGCCCCTCCGCCAGCCGATACTGCTCGAGGAGGAAGAGGTTGTACCACTACTCCTCCCGTGCCCGCGTAAAATTTACATTAGCGCTGGCACCGGATGCTCCTTCGCCATGGCGGGATTGAAGTGCGCCTCTGCCTGCTCCATGGTGAAGCCATCATGGAGTCGTCGTCGGAGACCTCCAGGGAGCTGGCCGACATGCTGACCTCTATTCCCTTGGCACGAAGGCTCTGCCAGGTGGCCGGAAGGGTGGCCACATGGTGCTTATGCTCCGCCGAGAGGCTCTGCCACAACGCAATCCGGCTCACGGTCATGGCGGATGTGGTGCATGGGAGGAGGATGTGGAGTGAACTTGGTGTGGTGTGGTTTGAACCGGGAGTGGTCGCCTTTAAATAGCGGATGCCAATGAGGCCAAGCATCGGGGTGTGTCAATGCGCGGGAGCCGGAGTTGGTTTCTAGGTGCTTGTTTAATGGCGACAGACGGACGGACGGACATTGAACATGCGCGACAGATATCCATCCCGTCCTGTCCAGCAATGTCTCTCCGACATTGAACAGACGCGGACACCGGGGACATGGCGCGCGCGACGCCCTCGGCCAACGACCTGCTTCATTGCTGGCGTCAGTGAGAGGTCACATCCGCTCTAGGCTGGCGTCAATGCGGAGGGCCGCTCTCTAGAGCGGCATGTTTACGGGCAACTGCTTCGGGAGGGAAAGGGTGCGGGCGAGGGAGAGGGTTTTGCATGGTCCAGGGGTGTCGAATGCATGCACGACAGCTGTCTGGACACCCGCAAAGCCCCCGACTTTGCTTTCTGTTTGCAGGGAAAGGGACGTTCGAACCATAGACCGCGTTGGATAATAAAACACGTTCGAGTTGTGCGATTGAAACATGTGTGAACGGTTTAAGGATCGGCATCGGAGATGCTGTAGGGTTCAACCGGAGGATAAACAAGAGAGACACTACACTCGGGGAGCAATACAAATATGCCTTTTTGCATTTCGATCGAAAGTATGTATCCTCTTATAGAAGTGTAACTCTCGCGTTTTCTTTAGTTAAGGAAGCACAAAGTCAGCTATTATGAAGTCCCGATCGTCTCTAGCCCCAGTATGAAATCTCCTAGATCTTTAGCATACTTGGGCGCCAAACTCGTACCGTGCGAGCGGCTACAAAGAGCTGTTTATGATCTCACGAGTTTATTTTCCTAAGTCGTAATAAATGAGTAATTTTTTTTGACTGTGATAACAAATGAGTAGTTGATAGTGATGGGATCCAATTTTTATTGTCCTCATTCCTCGTGTTATATTATGCTTTAAATTCAAGTATAAAAAGAAAGACTAACTTCTAACGAGCGAGCGGAACGAGGCCCGTAGCCTATGTGGGCCGCCCCCGACAGGGACGCCGGGGGGAGGGCGAAGCCCCCGCGGTACAGGTTAGTATTGACCTAGGTCATATGCGTTATATATACCTCTTGTAAGTTGCCGCACAGAATAAGCTGATCAGTTGTAAATCTCAGCATTTGTAACCTTCCTCGATATAGTAAAGTTTGGCTGGCTGGCGCCCGTGATTCCCCCCCCCCCCCCTTCATCTTGAAGGGGTTTTCCACGTAAAATCTTGTGTCCGCTTGTTTTTCGTTCTTCGTCGAGTTGATCTGCATGTCGTATCTCTAACACCTCGTCGACAACATCGTCTCACCGGTGGTACGTAGGTTGCCAACATGCCGAAGATTGGAAGCTTTTCCCGCAGCTAAATGGAGCGTGGTTCGGCTTTCCCGTGAAGGTGCCATGTCACTGGAGATTCTAGGGCCAATTTTTTTTCAAATGTCAACAAAATTGAGACAAATTGTTTTGTGATCTTTGTTTCCGACAAATGCTACCTGTAAATTTTGAGACGAAAAGTTAAGAATTTGGGCTGTGCAAAATAAAAATAAAAATCAAAGACCAAAAGTCGCCCCAATTTTGTTTTTTCACTGACAAAACACCGCTGCTCCGCTCCGCATGAAAATTATTAAGCATACTTGCGACACCAACATGATCATTTTTAAAAACATTTACTATTTTTTCGGGGTACTTTTCACATGCTCCCAGAAGCCAAAACGCAGCCTCTCATGTCACCCCCTCCTAGGAAAATGCAAGTTTTATTTTACTATATACTTCCTCCGTTTCGAGTTATTTGTCACCCCCATTTTTAGATACATTCGTTTTTCCATTTCACACATAATTTGGGTGAGTTATTTCTCACCCCCGTTTCTAGATACAACCATTTCTATCCATTTCACAAGTAATCCAGGCAAGTTATTCGGGATGAAGGAAGTACTGGTTAGGACGTGGAAAAGGTGCTCAATCGGATCGTTCATCCAATCGGATAAAGCTGCGAGAGAACACGTAACGATCAATCTCGTTGGACCCGGTAATCTTGTGAAGAATGATCGCCCGCTCAAATATTTGATCAGAGACGTCACAGCTTGAGTGCCAACAACACAAGAAGGTGGCACACCAGCCCAACGACTGGTCCGTAAACCCCCGCGGCGCCCTCGTCCAGCGCGGCCGTCCCGTTGGTGCTCCCCCGTCCCACGCACGGCGGCGCCCTGAGGTAGCTGGCCTGCAGCCCGCCGTACCTTCCCTGACCGACGCACAGCTCCTCGTTGCCGCGCACGTCGAGCCGCCTGCCGAGCCGCGCCACGAACTCGACCGGCAGCGCGATCTCCCCGGCGAGCCGGTTCTGGCTCAGGTTGAGCTGCCCCAGGTGCGGCAGCGCGCCGAGGCTCGCCGGGATCGGCCCGTCCAGCCGGTTCCGGTCCAGCGACAGCGCCATCAGGCTCCCCAGCGCCGCGAACGCGCCCCGCGGGATCGGCCCCGTCAGGTTGCACCCCGACAGGCCCAGCACCTGCAGCCGCCGCAGCGACCCGACCACCGCCGGCACCGCCGTGCCGATGGGGTTGTCCTGCAGGAGCAGGTACTGCAGCTTCGCCAGCCCGGCAAGGGAAGCTGGCAGCGGGCCCGCGAGCCCGTTGTGGCTCAGGTCCAGGAACACCAGCTCCTTCAGGGACCCGACCTCCGGTGGCACCACGCCGGCGAGCCAGTTGTAGCTCAGGTCCGCCTTCTGCAGCATCTTCAGGCCACCCAATGCCGCCGGCACGCCGCCGCCGATGCCGTTCCAGCTCAGGTCCAGGATGGACAGGCTCGCCATGCCTCCAATCTCATCCGGTATCTGCCGCGCGCCGAAAGAAAAGCTTATGCTACGTGCCAGTGTCACGAATCACGGCATGCACATCCATGACGAAGTTAAGGGCGCACGTGAGGTCAACGCACGTACCTCGCCGGTGATGTTGTTGTAGCTGAGGTCGAGCTGCTGCAACGCGGTGAGGCCGCCGAGCTCCCTGGGGATCTCACCGTGGAAGCCGTTCTGGGACAGGCTAAGCACTTGCAGGCTCTTCAGGTTGGTCAAGGTTGCCGGTATCCGGCCGGTCAGGCCCGGGTTGGACTTGAGAACGAGCTGCTCGAGGGAGGAGGCGTTGGTGAAGAGCGCCGTCGGCAGCTCGACGGGGCCGGCGTCGACGAAGCAGCCGAAGAGGGAGAGGGTCCTGAGGTGGGGCAGGCCAAGGATCGCGGGGGCGGCGAGCCTGGCGCCGGGCCTGCACGGCGGGGTGGAGACGTCGGGGCCGAAATGGAGGCGGGTGGCGCGGAGGCGGGTGCTGTCGTCGGGGGCGAGCTCGCACTGGAGGCCCGGCCAGGGCGTGTCTGTGCAGGGCCGCGGGTGGAGCTGCGGCCACGTCGGGTCGCCGAGGAGGTCGGCCATCACCCTGAAGATCGCCGCCAGCTCCGACCGCGGCAGCTGCGCCGGCGCGTCTCCCGCGGTGGCCACGCCGACGCTCACCGCCACGGCTTGGATCAGGAGGATGGAGACGCCGGCCGAGAGGAGGGAAGAAGAAGAAGCCATTTTCCAAGTACGCAGTGGGGTATAGTGCAAAGGAGATAGACTGATAGAATAGAATAGGTCTTCGCATCTGGATGCTCTAGCTAGCTTTATGGGCTTTGAGACTGTGACAAGACACACGCACTCTGACAGTCTTTCACACACACATGGTGAAAAACTAAAAAGGGCTGAAGTTCATTTACTGCTTGCCGAAAATATTGCGAACATAATCTGACAGACAACAATGTCACCAACAAAGAACCATGCTCGCGTTAAAAAATAAATACGCTCTCTACTTTCACCACACAGAAAAACATAGTCAGTGCACGCATCTATAACGACGATGCCGCAGCTGAAGCTCCCTGGCCACCGCCTGGCATTCTCCGCCGTCCGCCGACCCACACCCGCCTTGAACTATGTTTCCATCCTCCTTTCGCGCAACCAGGTACCATCCACACCCTTGCGGAGACCCTCCATGCCGGACACCTCGCCCGACAGGTGTTCGAGCAAATGTCATTGAGTTTTTTTTCAACTTCTTCTTGTTTTCGTGAAGGGGTACTCAGTGATTGAGGATGAATCGTTGTGTCATGCGTGGTTGACCGTTTCTGTGGACTTTGTAGGCATGAACAAAGGCCTGACTTTTTGGCAAAGCTTGCATGCTTCGTTTCATGAGCGAAAGAACTTTGTGCCCTACGCCATTCACGTCATTCATACACGCAATGTGAAGTCGCTAACACATCAGTGGTACGCCATCCGCAACTCCGTCATGAAGTTTTGTGTTGTGATGTACCAAGTGGAGATAAGGTGGCCATTGGGCTCGTCAACCATGAAGATAGTAAGTGTTGCTTTCTATTACTCTACATGTTGGTTAATTCATTTATTCACTCAGTGTTATTGTACACGTTGTATAGCCTGCAAGCCCTGTCATGATGTACTACGGGATCGAGGGCACACCATTCACACACATACATTATTGGATAAAGCTCAAAGGACAGTTTATGTGAGACTATATGTGTCGAGCTCTAGTATCGTTTAATTTGGAATTGATAATTTTAAAAACTTGTTTAACATCCGGTTATCTCGTTGAATTTAAATTATTGTTGCACTAGAGATATTTGCATAGATGAATTGTGATATTTTCTATAATCACTTTCAAGCTTGGTTTAGTTAAGCGGATGAAATATCGTTTGTTTTTGTAAATTATGTCCAAACTTTGTTGAATTCCGTTGCATTTGATGAAATCCCTCTGATTTGTTAAAGTTTGGTTAGAAATGGATGCGGGCACGGTTGAATGATCGGTCCCGCACCAGTGCCCACGGATTGGTCCGATCGGTACACAAACGGATACAGTGTCCAATTTAAATGTTGGCATTGAAGATTCTCTTATCTCACGTTAGTATATTTTGAATGGAAGCGTGCGTATTTGAAGAGCAAGGTCAGCTTAATTGCAAAATGATGACCCTCGGGATGACCTGCTCCCTTCAAGTACGCACATTCTATTTAGAATATACTAACGTGAGAGAGTGTCTGAAATGCAAGGATTCATCACAATCAACAATGGGGGTCGACAACCACTTGTTCTTGTGAGCTTTCTTTATGTAAGTTATGCTCATTTCACCATTGTTTAAACCGAGTAATCCCGGAATTTTTCAGAGGATCACACCGATATCGCTATTAATGACTAATAAATGAAAGAAGTTGAAAAATACTTTGTTTAATGAGTTTTCACAGGAAATTGGCTCAAACATGGAAGAATGTCATCGCGACAAGTCAATAGGAGGCACTACAACCAATCCAAAACGCAAGACACCACATGGTACGAGCACACACGCTTACACGAGTGGTCATACCACATGATGTCGGCACCAGGACGTCCACCTGAAAATTTTCTATTAAGGAGGCAATGTCAGAATCTCAACAAAAGAGCCGACATTAGCGAAACACATAACGAAAAGCCATCTCCAACCCTAGCCGCCGTCAATTCCCATCTCATCACCATTACCACCACAACCATTCTCTCCATGTTATTCATACTTGTAATCGGTGTATAGTAACTGGTAACTATTTTAAGACATATTGTCGATCAATCATTTATCTTTACGTTGTCTTCAATGAGTTCATCTTGTGACCCGGACGCCATGTTTGAGTAATTCGGTAAGGCAATAGGTTGAGGCATGGCTTTGCAACCCTATCTATTTGTGCATGGGGTCGTTGGAATGCTTTGTGTATTTCACATTATTTTTATGTGTTCGACTGCAACAGTGTTCGTTCTGAGGTCCCGCAGGCACCTAGGATCTCGTAGATCGATCAAGGATGAGGTAAGGAGCGAGGATGCTTGGAACACTATTCTGAACAACAGTGGAGAGAGGATTAGTATGATAGTGAAAAGAAACTCCTTGTGGATAAATCATGTGTAATCATTAAACGTCCAATGCTCTTGTCTAAAGTAATTCTTAATAATCAAGGTAACCCTACGCGATGGGAAGGGTCATTGGTTGGACAAGTGACTCTTGATGCAGGACGTGAGTGGTCGTGACATACTTTGGACACATTCCATATTTCATAGTCTAGCTCAACTGGTTGGGGGAGTGGATGTACAAACCCAACACCTGGGTTCAAATCCTCACGAAGGCGAATTTAGGTTCCTATTTATTCTTGAGGACCAGACTTTCCTGATACCCACGCATTTATGCGGCGGTCGGTGTGCGTGATCTGGCACGTCCCTTCCTCCCCTGTTTGGCGTGCGGGCCAGCTTGGTCAGGCAGCGCTTCCTCTTGGTCACTAGTTTTGTACAGGAGGTGCTGCTGGTGGCGGAGATCTAGTTCGGGCAAAATCCCTGGCCGGCCATGACCGGCCGCGCCGACGGTGATGCCTCAGGGAGTCGTTTCCCTCCTTGGAGGCGTATGCATGGACTGATCTCCTCACTTCACCTTCCCCTAGGTTTCCCGGGTGAAAGCCCTAACTCTGTTGGGCGGTGGCGGCACTCACGGCGTCGTTCCCTTCTTGAAGGCGCCACTTTGGGAACCTTGGGGTTGGGTGCCGCTTGTGGGTGGTGGGCGACAGCGGTGGTGCGGCCCTTTCCTAGTATGGATTTATGCCCGTTGCTTGGAGATGGAGTCGCGTAGGTGGAGGTCGTCGGCTGGCGTCGTGGTGGCATCGATGGCGGACGACCTGCCAAGGCTCGCGTAGGTGGAGGTTGTCGTTTGGCATCGTGGTAGCATCGATGGTGGAGGACCTGCCAAGGTTGTCACCTCAATCTGCTGGGAAGATGGACAGGTGGAAGATGGCGCCGACGACACATGTGAGCACGCCAGACCGGTTTGAGCCCCGGAGCCGGCAAATGGCTCGGTCGGGGCCTCCGGCTTTAGATGTTAGGCTCGGGTGAGAGGTATGGGTATGTGGCCCAGCTTTCACCCCTTCATAATTTGGATAGGAGCAGCGGCAGATGCTGCCAAGATGGCGGATTCGGGCATATTGTTGTTATACGTTGTAAGGTCCTCAAGAATAACCAATAAAATGGCCATATGCATCTCCCAGATGCAGAGGCCGGGGGTCATCCTCCTTTTCATAAAAAAGTCGTGTTGTAAGCACATCATAATGGCTGTCTTCCAGGGCTATGTTTATTATCAAGACTAGATGAGACGTTGCATCATTAGTGCAAAGACTAACTATAGCCAAGAAGTTAAGCAAGCTATGGGCAGTATATCTAACAAATGTTTGATTTATAAGTTATCCTCAAAGGGTGTTAGCATGAATAATAATACATATGGTAATGAACACCAAGAAGGAATATGCAGGCTAACAAACATGGATAACATATGGTAATAAGCCCTAATCTAGAGTCCGTTCGAGGCTCTAGAGAGAGGGATTCATCACCGTCGTCATCACCAACCCTTCTTCATCAACAATTTTATGATGCTCATCATCATTAGGGAGTAATTTCTTGGTAGGCATACTGAAGGTAGATGGAGATGGATGAGATTTATTATGTAATCGAGACAATTTGTTAGGGCTTGATCCCTAATATCCATTATATTCTGAGATTGATGTTGCTATGTCTTTGTTATGCTTAATGCTTGTCACTAGGGCCCAAATGTCATGATTTCAAATCTGAACACTTATGCTTTTCATGACTATATTTGAGATGTTGATCTTACCTGCAAGTTGTATGCACCTATCATCATTCTGAACTCTAGACCCCAAGGTGATAATAATTGGGATATCGACAGGGATGGCTTTTACTTGAGGAGTTCATGGATTAACTTTGTGTTAATGCTTTGTTCCGGTTCTCTATTAAAAGGAGCACCTTTTTTCCATATTTATTAAAAAGAGCATCTTAATTACCCTTAGTTTACATTAGGACCCCGCTACCACGTGAGGGTAGGGCAAAATATGGCATGCAAGTTTTACCGTAGGCACGTATGACTATATACAGAATACATGCGAAAATATGATTGATAAATTGGACCTATTGTGCATCACTCCATGTTGTGACTGTTACATATTGAATCTCATCTAAATATCCATCGCTACTCCATGCCTACTCTTTAATACTATTGTCTTTTCTCAAGTTACTGTTACTGCTGCTGCTTGATTGCTACCAAACTGCTAGCACTGTCACTACTACTGTTACCGTTGCTATTGTTATCACTACTATCATATTACTATGCTACTAATAAATTGATGCAAGTAAGTGATTCTCAGGTGTGATGAGTTGACAACTCAACTGCTAAGGCTTATAAATATTCATTGGCTCCCCTGTGTGGAATCAATAAATTTGGGTGAAATACTATCCTCGAAGACTGTTCTGATCCCCTATACTTGTGGGTCATCAGTGGGCGTGCTAGTCGTGAACATGGTGGAGGTCGCGGAACCCCGATGGTGTCGCCCACCGTCCAAACGCCGCCAAGGCCGGAGCATTACAAGGCTCCATACTACCACGCTGCTAAGCAGCTCAGTAGACAGTCCATGGGATTCGCCGCCAGGCAAGTGCCTTACATCATCAACATAAATGCAATGCCCCTAATCTTCTTGGAGTCTTCTTTGACACAACTCATCCAGGCATGGATGACAGTGTCCTGGACTAGGGGGTACTCACCACATTGTCCCCCAATTAGGTGGATCGGGCCGAGGACCCCCACGGTGATTCACTAATGGGCCACGTTAGGCAGCCCATGCCGCATAGAAGGAAGACTCCACAAGACTTGGCGCTCAAGCCAAGGACTCTCCTAAAAGCCTAGGCCTCCGGTGTGTTATATAAACCGAGGCCAGGCTAGTCAATAGATCATCCCATATTCATTAGAACAATCTCGTGGTAGATACAAGTACTCTGTACTACACCCATATGAATACAATCAAAAGCAGGATGTAGGGTATTATCTCTTCGAGAGAGCCTGAACCTGGGTAAAACCATGTATCCATGTTACCATCGCTCCAAGACACCTAGCTTAGGACCCCTACTACGAGATATGCCGGATTTCACACCGACATTGGTGCTTTCATTGAGAGCCTGCTGGCAGTCGCCACGGGCGATGGGAATTCGGATCGTCTCCGACACGATCTATGTTGGGGAATGCAGTAATTTCAAAACTTTTCCTACGATCACGCAAGATCTATCTAGGAGATGCATAGCAACGAGAGGGGGAGTGTATCTTCATACCCTTAAAGAACGCAAAGCGGAAGCGTTTATCAACGTGGTTGATGTAGTCGTACACCTTCGCGATCCATCCCGATCAAGTACCGCACATACGGCACCTCCGCGTTCAGCACACGTTCAGCTTGATGAGGTCCTCGCTTTCTTGATCCAGCAAGACGAAGGAAGTAGTAGATGAGTTCCGGCAGCACGACACCGTGGTGACGATGTTGGTGAAGAACAATCTCCACAGGGCTTCGCCTAAGCACTACGGAAACTATGACGGAGGATAAACTAGAGGGGACGGGGTTCCCGGCACACTGCTTGGTGTTAGCCCTGCCCCTCTATTTATATGTTGAGCCTTGGGGTCGAAACTTGGAGTAAAAGCCTCCACAAAGTTGGTTTCACCCAAAAGGCAAGAGTCCTTCTCGGACTCCAGGACCAAACGACACAATCCTTGGCGTCTGGCCGAGACGCCATGGGCCTCGGCGTCTGGCCCAGGGCCAGACGCCAAGGTCTCCGGCGTTAGGCCCCTGGCCTCTGCAAAACTCCTTTTGCACCGACTTATCGCCCTGTGGGCCTGACCCCTTGGCCTAGCCATATCATCCAATATATGAATCTTTACCTCCGGACCATTCTGAAGCTCCTCATCATTTCCGTGATCTCATCCATGACTCCGAACAACATTCGTTCACCAACATACATAACTCATGTAGTACTATATCGTCAACGAACGTTAAGCGTGTGGACCCTACGGGTTCGAGAACTATGTAGACATGACCGAGACACTTCTCTGGTCAATAACCAATAACGGAACTTGGATGTCCATATTGGTTCCTACATATTCTACGAAGATCTTTATCAGTCGAACCTTATGACAACATATGTTATTCCCTTTGTCATCGGTATGTTACTTACCTGAGATTCGATCGTCGGTATCTTCATACCTAGTTCAATCTCATTACCGGCAAGTCTATTTACTCGTTCCGTAATACATCATCCTGTAACTAACTCATTAGTTACATTGCTTGCAAGGCTTATTTTGATGTGCATTACCGAGAGGGCCCAAAGATACCTCTGTGATACTCGGAGTGACAAATCCTAATCTCGATCTATGCCAACCCAACAAACACGTTAGGAGACACCTGTAGAGCATCTTTATAATCACCCATTTATGTTGTGATGTTTGATAGCACACAAGGTGTTCCTCCGGTATTCGGGAGTTGCATAATCTCATAGTTTAAGGAACATGTATAAGTCATGAAGAAAGCAGTAGCAATGAAACTGTAACGATCATAATGCTAAGCTAACGGATGGGTCATGTCCATCACATCATTCTTCTAATGAAGTGATCCTGTTCGTCAAATGAAAACACATGTCTATGGTTAGGAAACTTAACCATCTTTGATTAATGAGCTAGTCAAGTAGAGGCATACTAGGGACACTATGTTTTGTCTATGTATTAACACATGTAATAATTTTCCGATTAATACAATTCTAGCATGAATAATAAACATTTATCATGAAATAAGGAAATAGATAATAACTTTATTATTGCCTCTAGGGCATATTTCCTTCAACCTACGCATCGGAGCCGAGCTTTATTGTTGATGTCGCCTTCTTCGTCGCCGGCTCGACTTGTCACCTCGGCTGGACTAAGGACCGCTCTCCACGTCAGATCATCAAGATCGGATGGATACTTTCAGCATCATCAACTCAAATCTGGACCGATACCATGGAAAAGTCATCCATGGAGCTCGGGGGCTCAATGTCAACATTGCCCTCGGGCGACCGTGCTGATTTTCTGAACAACAAACCTGTATCCACCGCCACCAACTCCTCGAGCGTCACTTTGATAATTGCTCTGGTGGAATTGTGCGGAATTGAGTGTACAACAATCGTGTAAATTTTCGTCGCGTTCCGATGGAGGAATCTTCGGTGATCTATGATATACTGGAGGCCTGTCGAGTCTGGTCGGGAATCTGGACGATTTTAGGGCGTGGTCTCTACAGCCTAGCTCGGAGGTCATTTGGAAGATCCTACCATTCATCTTCTGCGGAATTTTCATATCTGCCACCTCCCAAAATTTCAGCTCGATCCGACCGTTCAAACTCTGGGAACCTTCCGATTAGTGCATCACTTTTCGGATCTGTTTTCTGCGCGAATACGAATCCGACTGAGTTCATCTTTCTTCATGAACGGGATATTGGATAAACTTTTTGGAAGAATCTCTTTGTAGGGTATTGTGTTTTGTCTCCGAACACATGCTCACAAGTTTAGCTCCTTTTCGGAGGTAATCTTCACTGTCGCGCCGGTGTCAAACCAGCCCTTTCTCCACATCTACCGACCTGCGCTAGACAGATCAACGCTTCATCGAACCGAGCCCAACCTTATCGTATCATCAGCTCGGCAAGACGAACAAGAGTTCAACATTGCAAAGGCTAAATCATCACCAACATCGCTGCCCCACGGATTACACGGAGCGGGCACACCGACATCATCGCACGGTCACTTCATCAAGCCGACATTGACCGTGCCACAAGTCATGACCTGCGTTGGCATGGCCGCCTTGTTGCTTCTTCAAGCCGATGTCCATCACGCCGCAGTGCTCCAACACCTCGGCTGACATGGCAGTTGCAACATCTCCTTACTGACCCACTTTGTCACCTCGGCTAGACCGGGGGCTTCGGCTTCTCTTAATCAACCTACTCCGGAGACTTTGGGATCACCAGCAGACCAGCTTCGTCACGATAGCTAGACCGGGCGATTTGCCTCGGTGAGCCAACCTATGCTAGCATGGCCATGTCGTCGCTTCATCGCCCATCAGGCAAGGGATGTGCGGACCGAGTCCCAATTTTGGTAGTAACCTTTCTTCATATTGCTACGATAGATAAACCAGGTGCTATTAATCCTAGTAATTTTTTCTTGCTTGGGTTTATTTTTTCTGAGGAATTATTACTCTGGTCTGTTCCATCCTCTACACATAGGTCTCTAAAATGGTGGCCGCATTAACGACGGCCGCGTGGTGATTCGGTCAGTTTCTGTACACAGTTCGGCGGACGCCGCATCCAGAACTCGGACCGACCTGTGAATTCAGGCTTTGCCATGCCTTTACCGCATCACGCCGACGCCCTGCGTCGACATTGACTTCGGCACCATGCCACATATCTTTAAATAAATTATTTTGCATAAATTAATTATGCGAGGATTTATATATATATAATCATTTTTTGGATCACACTATTTTACATGTGTAGGTAATCGACTTCGAACTTCGACTGTGTCATGCGGTCACTTCGGCAAGCCGACGTCGTCGTTCCAATTGGCATAAATCGGCTCGCGTGATCATGTTGTTGGTCGAATTGCCATACCGACATGTTCGGTTGCCTTGGGGACTTCGGCATCACTGAGAGAGCTCTACCTCATCGAGTGTTCAACACACGGGCCATATTTCTTTTATTAGTCACTTTGCATAAATTATTAATTATGCAACAATTTTTAAATTTATTATTATTATTACTATTATCTCCGACTTGCACTATTTTCGGTGCACAGGTAAATGATCCGGGTTGGGCAGCGTTGTCACCTCTACGTACCGATGTACCACGTCACCTCGACTAGACCAGGGCTTCGTCATCATTTCATTAACCCACACCGGGAACTTCGGCGTCATACTGCCAGCCTGCTCCGTCGCCTCGGACGGAGTGGGGGTTCCACCTCGCCACACTGGCTTTACTATGTCGCCACTTCGGAGTGCCGAGCTCTTTGCTCTGCCACCTCGGGACCGACTTGGGGGCTGGGAACTGATACGTCTCCAATGTATCTATAAATTTTGATTGTTCCATGCTGTTATATTACCTGTTTTGGATGTTTATGGGCTTTACTCTACACTTTTATATCATTTTTGGGACTAGCCTACTAACCGGAGGCCCAACCCGAATTGCTTTTTTTTTCCTATTTCAGTATATCAAAGGGAAGGAATATCAAACGGAGTCCAAACGGAATGAAACCTTCGGGAGCGATCTTTTTGGAACAAACGCAATCCAGGAGACTTGGAGTGGACGTCAAGATGCAGCCGAGGAGGCCACGAGGGTGGCCGGTGCGCCCTAAGGGGGTGGGCGCGCCCGCTGCCTTGTGGGCCCCTCGTGGCTCCCCTGACCAAGTTCCTTCGCCTATATATATCTACGTACCCAGAAAATATCCAGGAGCACCACGAAAAACTATTTCCACCACCACAACCTTCTGTATCCGCGAGATCCCATCTTGGAGCCTTCGCCGGCGCTCCGCCGGAGGGGAAATCGACCATGGAGGGCCTCTCCATCACCACCAAGGCCTTTCTGATGAGTTGTGAGTAGTTTACCACAGACCTTTGGGTCCATAGTTA
This sequence comes from Triticum aestivum, assembly GCF_018294505.1. Classification (NCBI taxonomy): domain Eukaryota; kingdom Viridiplantae; phylum Streptophyta; class Magnoliopsida; order Poales; family Poaceae; genus Triticum; species Triticum aestivum. The sequence goes on from NC_057807.1 coordinate 557,811,232, forward strand.
TTAGCTAGATGGCTTCTTCTCTCTCTTTGATTCTCAATACAAAGTTCTCCTTCCTATTCTTGGAGATCTATTCGATGTAACTCTTTTTGTGGTGTGTTTGTCAAGATCCGATGAATTGTGGGTTTATGATCAAGTTTATCTATGAGAAATATTTGAATCTTCTCTGAATTCTTTTATGTATGATTGGTTATCTTTGCAAGTCTCTTTGAATTATCAGTTTGGTTTGGCCTACTAGATTGATCTTTCTTGCCATGGGAGAAGCGCTTAGCTTTGGGTTCAATCTTGCGGTGTCCTTTCCCGGTGACAGCAGGGGCAGCAAGGCACGTATTGTATTGTTGCCATCGAGGATAAAAATATGGGGTTTATATCATATTGCATGAGTGCATCCCTCTACATCATGTCATCTTGCTTAATGCGTTACTCTATTCTTATGAACTTAATACTCTAGATGCATGCAGGAGTCGGTCGATCTGTGGAGTAATAGTAGTAGATGCAGAATTGTTTCGGTCTACTTGTTGCGGACATGATGCCTATATACATGATCATGCCTAGATAATCTCATAACTATGCACTTTTCCATCAATTGCTCGACAGTAATTTGTTCACCCACCGTAATAATTATGCTATCTTGAGAGAAGCCACTGGTGAAACCTATGCCCCCCGGGTCTATCTTTTATCATATAAGTTTTCCATCTACTTTTATTTGCATCTTTTACTTTCCAATCTATATCATATAAATACCAAAAATATTTATCTTATCATATTATCTCTACCAGATATCACTTTCGCAAGTTTCCGTGAAGGGATTGACAACCCCTTTATCACGTTGGTTGCAAGGTTCTTGTTTGTTTGTGTAGACGTGTGGGACTTGTGAGGAGCCTCCTACTGGATTGATACCTTGGTTCTCAAAACTAAGGGAAATACTTACGCTACTTTGCTGCATCACCCTTTCCTCTTCAAGGGAAAAACCAACGCATGCTCAAGAGGTAGCAAGAAGGATTTCTGGCGTCGTTGTCGGGGAGGTCTTCGCTGAAGTCAAGACATACCAAGTACCCATCAAACTCATCTCCCTCGCATTACATTATTTGCCATTTGCCTCTCGTTTTCCTCTCCCCCACTTCACCCTTGCCGTTTTATTCGCCCTCTCTTTTCCGTTCTTCTCTCTCTCTCTCTCTTTCGCTTGCCTCTTGTGTGCCTGTTTGCCCTTATGGCTTTACCTAAGAGCATTGATCTTCACCTTAAAAGGTTAGAAGAGATTGAATCTAATATTAGAAGCTTTATGACTTTACAATTTGAGCATAACAATTTCTTTAGAAACGAGCTTAAAGAACAAAAGAACTTTTTGGGTTACATGAATAAAGAACTTGATGATTTGTCTAAGGAATTTCATGGTTTAAACGCTCAAATTTCTTGTCTTGAAAAATCCTTAGCCCATGTTTCTGATACGCAAGCCACCTTAGTTAATAAGATGGCTGCCAAACCAAAAGGGTTAGAAAATAATAATGATGAAGATCTAAAAGTTATTGATGTGTCTCCTATTAAATCCCTGTTTTGCAATATGAATCTTGATAATGATGGGACTGGAAGTGAATCAACTTTAGTTAAAAAGCGTTCCGATGATTTGGAGTATTTTGATCTTAATGCTAAAATTGGTAAAAGTGGGATTGGAGAGATTAAAACTTTACATAGTGATGAACCCACTACTTTGGATTTCAAGGAATTTAATTATGATAATTGTTCTTTAATAGATTGTATTTCCTTGTTGCAATCCATGTTGAATTCTCCTCTTGCTTATAGCCAAAATAAAGCTCTTACTAAACATATTGTTGATGCTTTGATGCAATCTTATGAGGAAAAAACCTAATTTGGAAGTTTCTATACCTAGAAAACTCTATGATGAGTGGGACCTACAATAAAAATAAAAATTAAAGATCATGAATGTTATGCTTTGTGTGATTTGGGTGCTAGTGTTTCCACGATTCCGAAAACTTTATGTGATGTGCTAGGTTTCCATGAATTTGATGATTGCTCTTTAAACTTGCACCTTGCGGATTCCACCATTAAGAAACCTATAGGAAGAATTAATGATGTTATTATTGTTGCAAATAGGAATTATGTGTGCCCGTAGATTTTATCGTTCTTGATATTGATTGCAATCTTTTATGTCCTATTATTCTTGGTAGGCCTTTCCTTAGAACGATTGGTGCAATTATTGATATGAAGGAAGGGAATATTAGATTCCAATTTCTGTTAAGGAAAGGCATGAAACACTTTCCTAGAAAGAAAATTAAATTACCTTATGAATCTATTATGCGAGCCACTTATGAATTGAATGCCAAAGATGACAATGCTTAGATATATTCTCGCTTTTATGCCTAGCTAGGGGCGTTAAACGATAGCGCTTGTTGGGAGGCAACCCAATTTTATTTTTGTTCCTTGATTTTTGTTACTTTTTAGTAATAAATAATAAATATAGCTTCTGTTTAGATGTGTTTTTATGTTTTAACTAGTGTTTGTGCCAAGTAGAATCTATAGGATAACTTATGGTGAAAGTTAATTTGATTCTGCTGAAAAACAGAAACTTTGCGCGCACGAGAAAAAAATCAATAAATCACAGAAACGTGCTTTTGCGTTGATTCATTTTGCTGTAGATCAATAGAAAAATTGACTAGGACTTCCTATTTTTTTAGGATTTTAAAGGTTCCATAAGTATTCGAAAGTTACAGATTGCTACAGACTGTTCTGTTTTTGACAGATTCGGTTTTTGTGTGTTGTTTGCTTATTTTGATGCATCTATGGCTAGTATCGGGGGGTATGAACCATAGAGAAGTTGGAATACAGTAGGTTTAACACCAATATAAATAAATAATGAGTTCATTACAGTACCTTATGTGGTGGTTTTTCTTTCTTGTACTAACGGAGCTTATGAGATTTCCTGTTGAGTTTTGTGTTGTGAAGTTTTCATGTTTTGGGTAAAGATTTGATGGACTATGGAATAAAGGGTGGCAAAAGCCTAATCTTGGGGATGCCCATGGCACCCCAAGATATTCAAGGATAACCAAAAGCCTAAGCTTGGGGATGCCCCGGAAGGCATCCCCTCTTTCGTCTTCGTTTATCGGTAACTTTACTTGGAGCTATATTTTTATTTACCACATGATATGTGTTTTTCTTGGAGCGTCTTGTATGGTATGAGTCTTTGATTTTTAGTTTACCACAATCATCCTTGCTGTACACACCTTTTGGGAGAGACCCACATGACTTAGAATTTATTAGAATACTCTTTGTGCTTCACTTATATCTTTTGAGCTAGATAGTTTTGCTCTATGTGCTTCACTTATATTTTCTAGAGCACGGCGGTGGTTTATTTTGAAGAAATTGTTGATCTCTCATGCTTCACTTATATTATTTTGAGAGTATTTTAGAACCGCATGGTATTTTCTATGGTTATAAATTTGGTCCTAGAATGATGAGCATCCAAGTTGGGTATAATAAAAACTATCATAGAAAGTGCATTAAAAACTATGATCAATTTGATGCTTGATAATTGTTTTGAGATATAAAGGTGGTAATGTTATAGTCATGCTAATTGGTAATTACAAAATTGAGAAATACTTGTGTTGAAGTTGGCAAGTCCCGTAGCATGCACGTATGGTAAAAGTTGTGTGACAAATTTGTTGCATGGAATGCTCTTTTAATTGCTTTCCTTATGAGTGGAGGTCAGGATCGCACGATGGTTAACTCCTACCAACCCTTCCCCTAGGATCATGCGTAGTAGTACTTTGCTTCAAGGGCAAGTAGACTTTTGCAACAAGTATATGAGTTCTTTATGACTAATGCGAGTCCATGGATATACGCACACTTACCCTTCCACTTTGCTAGCCTCTATTATGCCGCGCAACCTTCGCCGGTATCATGCACCCATTATTTACCTTCCTCAAAACAGACACCATACCTACCTATTATGGCATTTCCATAGCCATTCCGAGATATATTGCCATGCAACTTTCCACCGTTCCGTTTAGTATGACACGCTCCATCATTGTCATATTGCTCTTTGCATGATCATGTAGTTGACATCGTATTTGTGGCAAGGCCACCTTCATAATTTTCATACATGTCACTCTTGATTCATTGCATATGCCGGTACACCGCCGGAGGCATTCACATAGAGTCATATTTTGTTCTAAGTATTGAGTTGTAATTCTTGAGTTGTAAATCAATAAAAGTGTGATGATCTTCATTATTAGAGCATTGTCCCAAGTGAGGAAAGGATGATGAAGACTATGATTCCCCCACAAGTCGGGATGAGACTTCGGACTTTATAAAAATAAAAGAGGCCAAAGAAGCCCATACAAAAAAAAGAGGCTAAAGAAGCCCACCAAAATAAAAAAAATGAGAGAAAAAGAGAGAAGGGACAATTTTACTATCTCTTTTTCCACACTTGTGCTTCAAAGTAGCACCATGATCTTCATGATAGAGAGTCTCTTATGTTGTCACTTTCATATACTAGTGGAAAATTTTCATTATAGAACTTGGCTTGTATATTCCAATGATGGGCTTCCTCAAAACGCCCTAGGTCTTCGTGAGCAAGCAAGTTGGATGCACACCCACTTAGTTTCTTTTGTTGAGATTTCATATATTTATAACTCTAGTGCATCCGTTGCATGGCAATCCCTACTCACTCACATTGATATCTATTAATGGGCATCTCCATAGCCCGTTGATACGCCTAGTTGATGTGAGACTATCTTCTCCCTTTTTGTCCTCACAACCACCACCATATACCACATATAGTGCTATGTCCATGGCTTGCGCTCGTGTATTGCGTAAGAGTTGAAAAAGCTGAAGCGCGTTAAAAAGTATGAACCAATTGCTTGGCTGAAACCGGGGTTGTGCATGATGAGAGTATTTTGTGTGATAAAGATGAAGCATCGCCTAACTATCTGATTTTGTAGGGATAAGCTTTCTTTGGCTATGCTATTTCGATAGGACATGATTATTTGTTAGTATGCTTCAAAGTATTACTAGTTTTATGTTTTATAAGCTTTTATCTTCAATCATTTGGATGTGAACAATCATGCCACAATAAATAAATTACATTGAGAATTATGCTAGGTAGCATTCCACATCAAAAATTCTGTTTTTATCACTTACCTACTCGAGGACGAGCAGTAATTAAGCTTGGGGATGCTTTGATACGTCTCCAACATATCTACAATTTTTGATTGTTCCATGCTATTATATTACCTATTTTCGATGTTTATGGGCTTTACTCTACACTTTTATATCATTTTTGGGACTAACCTACTAACTGGAGGCCCAGCCCGAATTCCATTTTTTTGCCTATTTCAGTATATCGAAGGAAAGGAATATCAAACGGAGTCCAAACGGAATGAAACCTTCGGGAGCGATCTTTTTGGAACAAAGGCAATCCAGGAGACTTGAAGTGGACGTCAAGAAGCAGCCGAGGAGGCCACGAGGGTGGTCAGCGCGCCCTAAGGGGGTGGGCACGCCCTGCCTCGTGGGCCCCTCGTGGCTCCCCTGACTGACTTTCTTCGCCTATATATATCTACGTACTCAGAAAACATCCAGGAGCACAACGAAAAACTATTTCCACCGCCGCAACCATCTGTATCCTCGAGATCCCATCTTGGAGCCTTCGCCACTTTCCATATTTCTTTTATTAGTCACTTTGCATAAATTATTAATTATGCAACAAATTTTTTAATTTATTATTATTATTACTATTATCTCCGGCTTGCACTATTTCCGGAGCACATGTAAATGATCCGGGTTGGGCAGCGCTGTCACCTCTATGCACCGACGTACCACGGTACCTCGGCTGGACCAGGGCTTCGTCATCATTTCATTAACCCACACCGGGAGCTTCGGCGTCATACTGCCGGCCTGCTCCGTCGCCTCGGACGGAGTGGGGGTTCCACCTCACCACACTGGCTTTGCTATGTCGCCACTTCGGTGTGCCGGGCTCTTTGCTCTGCCACCATGGGACCGGCTTGGGGGCTGGGACCTGATATGTCTCCAATGTATCTATAATTTTTTATTGTTCCATGCTATTATATTACCTGTTTTAGATGTTTATGGGCTTTACTCTACACTTTTATATCATTTTTGGGACTAACCTACTAACCGGAGGCCCAACCCGAATTGCTGTTTTTTGTGTGCCTATTTCAGTATATCGAAGGAAAGGAATATCAAACAGAGTCCAAACGGAATGAGACCTTCGGGAGTGATCTTTTTGGAACAAACGCAATCCAGGAGACTTGGAGTGGACGTCCAGAAGCAGCTGAGGAGGCCACGAGGGTGGCCGACGCATCCTAACGGGGTGGGCGCGCCCCCCTTCCTCGTGGGCCCCTTGTGGCTCCCCTGACCGACTTCCTTCGCCTATATATATCTACGTACCCAGAAAACATCCAGGAGCACCACGAAAAACTATTTCCACCGCCGCAACCTTCTTTATCCGCGGGATCCCATCTTGGAGCCTTCGTTGGCGCTCCGTCGGAGGGGGAATCGACCATGGAGGGCCTCTCCATCACCACCAAGGCCTCTTCGATGAGTTGTGAGTAGTTTACCACAGACCTTCGGGTCCATAGTTATTAGCTAGATGGCCTCTTCTCTCTCTTTGATTCTCAATACAAAGTTCTCCTTCCTCTTCTTGGAGATCTATTCGATGTAATTCTTTTTGCAGTATGTTTGTCGAGATCCGATGAATTGTGGGTTTATGATCGAGTTTATCTATGAGAAATATTTGAATCTTCTTTGAATTCTTTTATGTATGATTGGTTATCTTTGCAAGTCTCTTCGAATTATCAGTTTGGTTTGGCCTACTAGATTTATCTTTCTTGCCATGGGAGAAGCGCTTAGCTTTGGGTTCAATCTTGCGGTGTCCCTTTCCAGTGACAGCAGGGGCAGCAAGGCACGTATTGTATTGTTGCCATCGAGGATAAAAATATGGGGTTTATATCATATTGCATGAGTTTATCCCTCTACATCATGTCATCTTGCTTATTGCGTTACTCTATTCTTATGAACTTAATACTCTAGATGCAAGTAGGAGTCGGTCGATGTGTGGAGTAATAGTAGTAGATGCAGAATTGTTTCGGTCTACTTGTTGTGGACGTGATGCTTATATACATGATCATGCCTAGATAATGTCATAACTATGCACTTTTCCATCAATTGCTCGACAGTAATTTGTTCACCCACTGTAATAATTATGCTATCTTGAGAGAAGCCACTAGTGAAACCTATGGCCCCCGGGTCTATCTTTTATCATATAAGTTTTCCATCTACTTTTATTTGCATCTTTTACTTTCCAATCTATATCATAAAAATACCAAAAATATTTATCTTATCATATTGTCTCTATCAGATCTCACTTTTGCAAGTTTTCGTGAAGGGATTGACAACCCCTTTATTGCATTGGTTGCGAGGTTCTTGTTTGTTTGTGTAGGCGTGTGGGACTTGTGAGGAGCCTCCTACTGGATTGATACCTTAGTTCTCAAAATTGAGGGAAATACTTACGCTACTTTGCTGCATCACCCTTTCCTCTTCAAGGGAAAAACCAACGCATGCTCAAGAGCTAGCAGGACCTCGTTCCGCCGTAAGCTTGGGTCGTGCATCGACACCAAGCACATTAACCAGCTAAGTCACTTTCATGCTCAAAGTTTTAAATTTTTTATTTGTGTTCGGTTCAACCACGCTCACATACCTTGTTTGTTAAAAGAAACTCCCTTTACCCATGTTAACTGGGGGCTCTTAAAATTTATATGAGCCGTTTTATAGTAAATGCATTTTCTTCTTGGTCGTTGCAAAGTCTTTTTCTACCACTCTTTTTTTCGACTCAAGTGTATGATCAATAGTTGGATAGCATGGCTTCTCTCTAAAGCCGCTCGAGTTTAGGTCGCTAAACTGGCCTCGTAGAAGCACTCCGCCTTTGGGATACAGAGATTGAAGCCGATGCTGACCTACTTGCAGTCTAGAGATCGGATGTGTCATGTTAAAGCATGACAGAAGCACAAAAAACTTTAAGACCAATTTTCGGATTGGCACCAAAAACTTGATTTAGTTCGGACTTAAAGTTTTTACTGAAGTCTTTTGGTTTTCCAAGCTTATGCCAATTTTAACCTATTTGTGTGTTTCCAACATAAGTCTTGCAGTACAACGCCAAACACCTCTAAAACTTCGGCAAAATGAACGCGCGGCTGTGACTTGAGCCGAGCCCACCAAAAGCCAAGGTACTTCATGGACTCCTCGGCAATAACATTCTAGGATATTGCTATATATGCATCGGTTTTGAACTATGTCTTCGGTCAATAGTTGGGTTGCCTGGCTCCTATGCTTGCCTCCTATGTTCCGTTTTGTTCGACTACGTGTGCAAAGGGAGAACCACTGCAATGGTGCTTCCATCTCGAATGGTTAAGCACCTCAGTGGAGAAAGCCAAAAACTGACTGTCACAATGGGCGTAAACTGGTCAGTGATCCGATGACGTTGTCAAACTATAGATCGATATTGATTACCCTGTGTTAAACGATGGGCCTTTCATAAGATTGGCCGAAGTGTTAATGGCTAGACTTTAGTCGGTGCCAAACACTAACCGGGCTCATTGCTAGCTTCCCCAGTTTAAGGCTCCTATGACTAAGTGAAAGTTATAAAGCCCGCATATTTGATTGCCTCGTTTCCGTTAACACAACCACCTTCGGGCACCGAGACGTTGGCTAAGGGTTGTTTTGCTATTATGGAAACACCCTACATAGCATCTACTAGGGGGTAGAAGCCGACAATGGGCCACTTTCAACTGATAAACGGTCGCAACGGAGTCAAAATAAACACATTATCGGCATTTGTATTTATTATAGGCGTTGTCTTCTGTAATTATTGTTATAAAGCCATAAATATGCATCAATTTGACTTAATATTTTGGCCAAGCTGGGTTGCCTGGCTCCTGTGCTTACCCCTACGTTCCCGATTGTGCGATAAAGGGAGCACCTCTGTGATTGTTACTACTGGGTCATCCGAGTTAGTACCTTAGACTGGGTGAAGCCGAAAGCTAGCGCTCTTAAAGGATATAATTGGTCGGCAACAACAGAAGTGAAGATTTCGGTTCATTAATACCATAGAGTTCGGAAACTTTCCCCACACTAAATCCTCATGATCATGGTCAGCATGACAACCCAAAGAAAGGAACTGATAGTGGGACTATTTTATTTGGAAGATGTTTCTTAGGTTAATAGTAATATAACATATCTCTCCGTGTACCTTTGTTTATAAAACCATATGACTGGATTGCCTTGTTTGCCATAAATCTTTGCCCTTATAAAGGCTTTATAAAGTAGGACAAACACTCCCCGGCTACTGGCCAAGGAGGTTGAAGCTGATTGTCGGTCAACAAAGTTTTGTACAGTGCGGATCCAAGTATTAATGATGTACAGTACTTGGATACATAGAATCATTACACATAATTTGTGATTTTACTCCGGATATCGATCTTTAATTCGGCCACTCTTGCCTACATTAAGGCTCGGGGGCTACTGGGCTTCGGGCTTATCATTTACTAAAATTATTTGACATCATGGGTGCTCACACATTGTTCACTACTAAAGCGAGGAAGAAGGCATACGACGGCGGGGAGAGGGAGATGTTTGACATCATGCACGATGGAGGCGGCGGAGGAGGTGCTTATGAGGACGGGCATGTGAAAGACTCAGATCCCACCATGTCTGGCAACTACACCCACAGGAAGCAGGGCTACACCCAAAACGAAACACAGTCCTACACCCAGACCGACATGCGTACATAGGATTGGGTCACCGAACTGGCGGCGGCGGAGGAGTATGGCAAGGACGATGGTCCGGATGATTTTGCCAGCGGTCCGAAGAAGAAGGGTAGAGGAGTAAGCTTCGACATGCGGGAGGATGAGCTGTTTGTGTGATGCATGGTTGCCACTAGCCTCGACCTAATCCATGGCATGGAGCAAAATGGCTCAACTTCTTGGGCCATCATTCACACATGGTTCCATGAGGACAAGCATTTCACACGCTACTCCAAACGGTCATCCGTAGTGGTGAATCGAAGTCCCTCAACCATCGATGGTACACCATCCAAGAGGCCGTGTTGAAGTATTGAGGCCAGTTGGCTCATCTCATCGCATGGTGGCCTAGTGGTGCGCAAATCACCAAGCAAGTAATTTCATTTGGCCGGATATGCATAGTTTAGTTGATCACTAGCCGGATATGCATAATTCAGTTGGTCACTAACCGGATATGTATAGTTTTGTTGAAAACTAGACGTATATGCATAGTTTTGTTGATCACTAGCCGGATACGCATAGTATTGTTGATCATTTATCGGATATGCATAGTTTTATGGCCGAATATGCATAGTTTTGTTGATCCTTGTCCAGATATGCAAAGTTTTGTTGATCACTAGCCGGATATGCGTAGTTTGGTGGTCGGATATGCATAGACCTGTTGATCACTAGCCGACTATGCATAATTTTGTTGACAATGTTTTATTTTGTAGCCTTCTTGTGAGTGTACGGTGTTCAAGAAGTTGGAGAAAAAAAATTCACCATCATGCATTGTTGGTTGGATTTGAATGGGCAACCAAAATGAAACGTATACATAGCCAAGATTTTTGGCCTAGCCACCTAGAAAGAAACCGGTGACCCAACCGATCCAACAAAGAACCACCCAAGAAGGTTAGAAGAGGATTTTAGAGAAAAAAGTGAGAGGAAGAGAGGGTGAAGCGAGAAGGTGCGGTGGTCAAGATGACGGTGAGGTTCGAGGACATCTCGTCCAAGAAGGAGGCATATGTCAAGTGCTTGTACATCGATGAGAAAAAAGGCGGAGAGGTTTAGACTGTTGATGAAGGCAACCGAGATGAAGCTAGCACTCAAAGAGAAGAGGGCCATGATCAAAGAGAACAAGGTCATGCTCGAGGAGAAGAAGGCGATGCTCGAAGAAAAGAAGGTGACAATCGCAGCCGACGTGGAGGACGCAAAGATGTTGTCTTTCTATTTGGAGTCTTTGGATGCCGACCCAAGGATGATCGTGCAAGCTGTCCATTAGAAGATGTTGCAGAGGCAGAAAGATGAGTTGGAGGCGATAGACAAGGAGGAGGAAGAGGTGGCGTCAACGGAGTAGGAGCATGAGGCTACATACGCGGCAGCGACGACACCTTGAGCGTGGAGGCTTGGATTGCCAGTCTGGCAGGGCAGAAAACTTAAGAATACTTGTCTCTTTTTGGTTGTGATCGAGCATGTAATCTGGTGCTGGTGTGATCCGGCGTGTGCTATGGATCAGACTTTATTTCTAGTTGAAACTTCCATTTACTGACGCATATACATGATAACATTAGATGGCTAGCTCCCGCATTCATGCCCGCAGAATGTTTCCGCTATCCACAGACCAATGGATGGGTCAGCGTCGAAGATGCCCTTAGGGAGCCAAATGATAGGTGAAAGTGCAAGTGGCACTTAAACTATTTTGGTGTGATGACAATGTGGTTAGTCAAACTAATATCGTTTGCTAAAAGTTTATCTCAGGATATTGGTTCCAAGTGCTTCGTGTTGGAGATGTGCGACCCCCCAATTCAAAAAGGTCAAAGGCGTGGTATTTACTATGAGTCGGAGGAAACCAAAAACTAAAACCTTTGACTATCATCCGGAACACCTCGCCGAGTCCGAAGACGGGAGTTTAGAGCCCGCCGGACTCTCCATAGCATAGAGCTCAACACCGAAGATATGGAGGGGGTCATTTCACTGGCCAGCCCGAAGTCACTCCGGGCTCCCTCTATCCTTATCGAGCTGGACTCACCTCCGCACACCAGCTCCGAACTCTCGAGGTCTGTGTTATACGAGCTCGGCCAGGGAACTCATGTCCCACCCCGCTCCACGGATTCTCGCTTCCCTATTCAAACCTCACGCTTAAACGAGGTTCTAGACTTAATGCGATCTCTCACCATCACAGAAGGATCGCTGCCGAACTATGCCCAGCCCGCACTAGGGGCTGAGAGCGGGGAACTTTATGTCTCACCCACCACCCACTTCATAGCCATTGTCTAAGACTTAACCGACATGCTTGATTATGCTTCCGAAGACATCGATGGTATGGACGAGGATGCCGGAGAAGAGCAAAGCCAGAACCTGCCGATTACCGGACGCTGGACGGCTACTTCCACATATGACGTATACATGGTGGACACTCCCAAAGAGGATGACGGCAAATGGGGGAAGGATCCACTCGAAGACAAGCCTCCTATGGCACCACCGAAGCGTCGATGTCAGCGGCGCCACTCTAAATCGCGGCACGAAAAAGACAGCAATACCGGCAGCAAAGACAACAATACTTCGGATAACACCGAAGATCAAGAAGCCCCTATCGAACCAACATCCGATCATGATGGTTGGGAGGAGGGGCAAGTCAACCCCGACGATCCCATTGGGAACAAGGGCTCGGAGGATAGTAATTACGTACCGATCTCCGAAGAAGACGAGAGCCTCGGCGATGAAGAATTCATCATGCCAGAGGAACCCTTCGAACAAGAGTGCTTTAAGCGCCGGCTAATAGCCATGGCAAGAAGCCTGAAAAGGAAGCAACAACAGCTTCAAGTTGATCAGGATCTGCTCAATGACAGATGGACTGATGTCCTGGTAGCCAAGGAATACGACCTCGAACGCCAAACCAAGAGTTACCCGAAGGGCAAGCTGCTACCCCAATTCGATGACAAGGCCCCAGAGCCTAGACCGCCATGCGTAATGCTACCGATAGAGCTGACCGACCACCATGTGGCTGGGACAGAGCGGCAATTCAAGCCGAACACCAGCCTGCACCACCCCACCATAAAGGTAGAGAGACAACAGCTGCAGGATACACTTACGACCTACGACGGGACCTGGCTAATAGAGCCGGTCAGACCAGATCAATATATGGATCAAGCGGGCGTGCTCCAGCACGAGAAGACGGCCATCAAGCCTGGCGCGACAAGCACAACTTCACCCAGGCTGAAAACCGCATACGAACTCCATTTGAACTGCATCGTGACGTGGCCCGATATAGAAGCGCCGCACACCCCCTATGCTTCACTGACGAAGTCATGGAGCACCAGTTCCCAAAAGGGTTTAAACCCGTGAACATCGAATTATACGACAGCACAACAGATCCCACAGTATGGATTGCAGATTTTCTTCTCCACATTCACATGGCTCGCGGTGACGATCTACATGCCATCAAATACCTCCCTCTCAAACTTAAGGGACCAACTCATCACTGGTTAAACAGCCTCCTAGTAAACTCTATTGGAAGTTGGGAAGACCTGGAGGATGCCTTTATAGACAACTTCCAGGGCACTTATATCCGACCTCCGGATGCTGATGACCTCAGTCACATAGCCCAGTTGCTCGGAGAGTCAGCCAGAAAATTCTGGACACGGTTCCTAATAAAAAAGGAACAAATTGTTGATTGTCCGGACACCGAGGTTCTCGCAGCCTTTAAACATAGCATTCGCGATGAATGGCTTGCCCGACACCTCGGCCAAGAAAAGCCAAAGTCCATGGCAGCCTCACATCACTCACGACCCACTTTTGCGCAGGCGAAGATAGCTGGCTTGCCCGTAGCAGCAACAGTACCAGCGATCCTGGCACTTCCGAAGCAAGGAATAGAAACGGTAGGCCCCGACGCAATAAAAACAAGCGGTGGAGCAACACTGAAAATGCCGAAGACACGCCGGTCAACGCCGGATTTAGTAGCTCCAAGCCCGATCAACGGAAGAGGCCATTCAAAAGAAAAAAAGACGGTTCATCTAGCTTGGACCGAATACTCGATTGACCTTGCCAGATTCATGGCACCCTTGACAAGCCTGCTAACCATACCAACAGAAGCTGTTGGGGTCTTTAAACAGGCCGGTAAGTTAAACACCGAGCACACAGGGAAAGGGTCACCCAGCGAGGATGACGATGAGGAGCCTCGCCCACCAAACACACGGGGACAGAAGAAATCGCCCCCCCCCCCGAGGTCAAGACGGTGAATATGATATACGCTACTCACATCCCCAAAAGGGAGCGCAAGCGCGCGTTAAGGGACGTCTACACAATAGAGCCAGTCACCCCAAAATTCAACCCATGGTCAGCATGCCTGATCACTTTTGATCGCAGGGACCATCCAACGAGCATCCACCATGGAGGTTCAGCCGCATTGGTCCTCGACCCAATTATCGATGGATTCCACCTCACGAGAGTCCTCATGGACAGTGGCAACAGTCTTAATCTGCTCTATCAGGACACAGTCTGGAAAATGGGTATTGACTCGTCAAGAATCAAGCCCACCAAAACTACCTTTAAAGGAGTAATACATGTTTGCGAGGCCTGCTGCACGGGCTCAATCACATTGGAAGTCGTCTTCAGTTCGCCGAACAACTTCCAAAGCGAAGACTTGATCTTCGACATGGTCCCTTTCTGAAGTGGCTATCACGCACTACTCGGATGAACTGCATTTGCCCGCTTCAATGCGGTCCCACACTACGCTTATCTAAAACCCAAAATTCCATGACCACGCGGTGTTATAACATTCCATGGAAACATGGATCGCTCCCTCCGTACTAAGGAACACACCGCGGCCCTCGCAACAGAAGTGTAGGTCGACCTTATCAAGCCGAACTCCACATCGGCAGTCAAGCCACCGGACCCTGTCAAACGAGTCTGTACTACCCCACAGAGTGATAGGCCAGCTCGTCAGGAGCTTGATTAGCAATCCGGCCTCCGTCTTCGCCCCAACCAAGCAGAGGCGTATGTACCGCGTGCTCATAACTATGCACTAAAAATACCATGGGCGACGATGGAGGCATATCGAGGATAAAGTCCACAATACAGCTGAACCGGACCTGGACCCCCATCTATCTTTTCTTAACTTCATTTTTCCTTTTTAGCTTCCTTACAACCCACATCACCTTTTTATGCTGTCAAGGGCCCTTTTGCCAGCCCCTTATGAAAGCCTATCCATTAATCCTCTCAAAGGATCACACACCAAGGCGAAAAGCAGCGTAGATGTACGGTGGAGTACCTAAAGGATCTTTCAAGATCACCTCCTTCCTTTTTTAGCATATATACACAATCTTCCTGTGTACTCGGCATGTAAAAGAGCCTCAATGCTTATAGAATTATCTGTATAAATACGTTTTGACATATCAATCAGATTGCAATGGAAACAGTTTTTCGCCCAAACTATTTAGTATTGGATCCTAATATGTATTCCTTCTTTTCTCTCGTCTGATTGTCATGTACACCTCGGCACGACCTAGATTGCCACGGGCTCCATTTAGCTGCGTACATTTCTTATATATACCAGAAGTCCGAAAACTTTTACAGTACAATTCAGCGTACCGAATCTAGAATTATATGCATCATCTCTGAATCATGTCTTGGGTCAATAGTTGGGTTGCCCGGCTCCTGTGATTACTACCTTACATTCCGATTGTTCGACTAAGGAAGTAAAGGGACAACTACTGCGATTGTGTTTCTGGTTAGCCGGGTAAACACCTCAGTAGAGAAAGCCGAAAATTGACTGTCATGATGTGGTGAGAGCTGGTCAGCTATTCGGCGACTCAGTATAAATCTCTTGCGATTTTCTCCGTGTCACACGAAGGACTAGTTTTTATCTAGTCAGGTGTTTACAACACCTAAGTTCGGATCACTGGACAATGCTAGGGGCTGCGCCTACAGTCTTATTGTCAAGCTCCTATGGCTAAGTGAGAGTGATAAAGCCGCATAGTCTGATTGCCTGGTTCGCCGCACCACCACCTCCTTCAAGGACCACGTCGTTGGGTTAAGTGTGTTTTTGTGTTGTTCCGAACACCCCCGTAGTATCTACGTGAGGGGCTGAACCCGACGACTGGCGAACTCTCAGATTCAATAAACGGCTGCAACGGGGGATAAATAATTTTATATGAAAGAAGACTAAAATTACACAAACTCCTTGTTTTCATTATAAAAAATTTGGGCAGCACGGATACATTCATTCAAAAATAATGTCCTTCGAACACAGGCCCTCTATAATGCGGGATCCTTCAAGGACGTCGTTGAAGTATCGCTCCGGCATATGATACTCCTTACCCATGGGCGGTCCCTTGGTTGCAAGACTGGTGGCATTCGTCTTCGCCACCGCACCTTGACACGGGCGAAGGCCATTCGGGCACCTTCGATACAGACCGACCGCTTTACAGCATCAAGCCATGGGCAGGCATCGACCAGACGCTTCACAAGCCCAAAATAGCTACTAGGTATGGGTTCGGCTGGCCAAAGACAGACTATGACATCCTTCATGGCTGGTGCGTCCACCCTATGTAGCTCGGTCAGTTGCTTTAGCTGATCACTAAGGGGCATGGGATGCTCTGGTGCAAGGTACTGCGACCAGAACAGCTTCTCTGTTGAGCTTCCCTCTTTGGCTCTGTAGAAATCCGCAGCATCTGCAACACTTCGGGGAAGATCCGCAAACGCTCATGGAGAACTCCAAATACGTGTCAGAAAGGTGTACTTTCTCCTTACGAATTTGCTCTACATATTAAAGGCCTTACCTGCCGCAATCTGCTTGGCTTCTCGGATTTCCTGACAAGCGCCTTGGGCATCAACTCGGGCCTCCTTCACACTTTGGAGCACCGTAGCAAGTTCGGAGTCTCGATTCGACACCGTGCGCTCCAAGGACTCACATTTGCTTATAGCATCAGTGAGCTCTTGTTGGACTTCATCCAACCTTGCCTCATGCTTTTGACGGGCGGCTCGTTCCTCGTCCACCTCCTTTTTGGCCTCGACAAGTGCACTCTTGAGGGCTTCAACCTCAGACGTGTCAACTTTGAGCATAATCATAAAGTTTAGTCATATAATAAATTGGAACTCTTATCATTTCAAGATAAGTTTTTGCATCACATACCCTGCTTTTCCTCCAACTTCCTCTTTAGTTCGGACAGTTCGATGGCATGCGAGGTTGCCGCTCGCATCGAAGCCTGTGCATCAAAATAAACATATATGTCAGCTCCTGCAAAGCATTATTCGATCCTTTGTTCGACCTTTCTTCACAAACGGCGAACAGAGTCTCAGGGGCTACTATCTATATACAGGTTTTCCTTTCGCAAATAGTCAAAAATATATTGTGTCACATACCTCAAAGCTTGTTAGAAGGCTGGTATAGGCTTGGTTCAATCCGCTCTTAGCGGACCAAACCTTTTCAACCACCATACCATAAGGGTACGGTGTTCCTACACAATGGAAGCACTTTGAAGCGCTTCCACCAGAGTATCCGGCGCCTCCGGATTGATAGAGGACACCGATGGAGACGCCACACCCCCTTCCCTCAAAGAAGGCCGCTGGTCCGATTCAGGAGCTGTATGGGTGTCCGGAATAATATTTGGTTGGGGGTCGAATTGAGCATGGCCCCCGTCGCCGGTCTCCATGGGGGTGGATTCTCCCCTTTCTTCGGCAACACATGTATTACCCTCCGTCGCCACTTTCACGGCCTCCCGCACCTCCCTTTGACTCGGAGAGGTTCTTCGATACAACACTTCAGTGTTGTCCGTAGCGGTAGGCGGAGAAACCTGCAGAGGAAATTCGCTCTCCATCGCGTTCGGCCCTCGTGAGTTCCCAGTTGATGATGATCGTTGAGGGAGATCACAGGCCGGGCTGCAACACGTAAAATCAATATATTAGAACTACAAGGCATGAGATTGGATATGTGAATGGTGTCTTCAGATACTTATGATCCGGCCAAGGGCTTTGGCCTGGGGCGCCACTCGGGGATGGCTTCGGCATCCGTTTCGGAGTCATCCGAAAGGGAGGGTTTAGCCTTATTGGAAACTTCCGCCTCTAGATTCATGGAAGCCACCCTTTCCTTCTTCCCCCCTTTAGGGGAGAGTTGCTCTCTTCCTCCTCTACATCTTCGTCATGAGAGGAGGAGGACTTGGTGTCTTCAGACACGACGTTTGAAGCACCCTTACTGCGCAGGCCACTTCTGGCCTCCTTGCTCTTCTTCTTGGCCTTCTTCTCCCGTGCCTGATATGGCGCCAGAACCGGCATCTTTGTCAGCAAGGGGGTGGCCTGGTCCTCGGGCAGCGGAGCTGGGCATTTGATCTGATCCGCCTTCTTTAACCAGCCCTGTGGGAGTAATAAAGTTCAATATACTCCTTGAATTTGCAAATACAAGTTATCATAAAACTTACAGGAGTGGCCGGACATGCGCAGTCAAGGCGGTCTTTGGTTGTCTCTGGCCATGACTTTTGAGCCTTGAAGAGCAGCTTCCATTTGTCTTCGTGCGTCGTGCCGAAGAACCGCTGCAGGGTCCGAGGACTGGCCGGATCGAATACCCACATATGTTGAGTCCGACGTTAACGAGGGTGAATCCAGCGAAAAAGCATCACCTGGATCACGCTGGCGAGGCTGGTGTTCTTGTTTATCATGCCCTTGATGCGGCTCTCCAACATTGTTACCTCGTCAGGCGACTCCCAATCTAGACCCTTATTGATCTAGGATGAGCAGCATCGGGGGCCCAGACTTGAACTCAAGAGCGGCGGCCCATGTGGTATCGAGGGGTTCCGTGATATAGAACCACCCCTGCTGCCATCCCTTGATGGATTCCACAAAGGTTCCTTTTGGCCAGGTGACGTTGGGAAGTTTGCATACCATGGCGCCACCGCACTCCGCATGTTGGCCTTCAACCAACTTAGGCTTCACATTGAATACCTTGAGCCATAGGCCGAAGTGGGGAGGGACGCAGAGGAATGCCTCGCACACGACGATAAACGCCGAAAGGTTGAGGAAAGAATTTGGGGCTAGATCATGAAAATCTAACCCATAGTAAAACAAGAGGCCGCGGACGAAAGGATGAAGGGGAAAACCTAGTCCGTGAAGGAAATGGAGGATAAACACTACCCTTTCGTTAGGCTCCGGAGTGGGAACAATATGCTTTTTGGCAGGGAGCCGGTGGACTATGTCTGTGGCCAAATACCCAGCTTCCCGGAGCTGCTTGATGTTTTCCTCTGTAACAGAGGAAGCCATCCACTTGCCATGCGCTCCAGATCCGGACATGGCTAGGGGTGTTTGGTGGTGATGGGAAGGATTAGACTTTGGCGCTGGAGCTCGAATGGCGGATAGGCTGAGGAAGAAGAAGGCGTGAGGTAAAAAGACGGATCCTTATCTTCTTATAAAGGCAGTAGATTTCAATCGCCCCCTCACGAGCCTTAAATCCCGCCTATTCCCAAGGTAACATGTGAACTGCATGGTTGGATTACCCAAACCACTGTTAATGAGAATCCCGTGATAAGGGGACACGATCTCTGGTTTGACAAGACGTGTCAATGGCCGTGCCTCAAAATGCGAAACGGGGCTGTAAAACGGTTCAAAATGCTAACAAGGCCAGGGCATAACGCCTAGCCAGAAAAAATCGCCTATGGGCGTGGATTATTTTGTTTCGTTTTTGCCCTTGCAGTTTAAGGCTGTGATCGTTTAATAAAGCTGGATACAACTATTTTGCCTGCAGAACTGCATTGGAGTACTCGGAGAAGGAACCCGCCTTGCAATGCCAAAGACAACGTACGCGCCAAATACATCGTCATTGAAGCCTAATTCAGGGGCTTGTGAGGGATTCCTGGACTATGGGGTCCTCGGGGAGCCGGCCTACGTGACATGGGCCTGACTGATGGGCCGAGAAGATACGAGATAGAGGGACCTCCCCCGTGTCCGGATGGGACTCTCCTTTGTGTGGATGGCAAGCTTGGCGTTCGGATCATGTACCTTCCTTTCTCTGTAACCGACTTTGTACAACCCTAGATCCCTCTGGTGTCTATATAAACTGGAGGGCTTTAGTCCATAGGGGTGATCATAATCATACAAGATAGACATCTAGGGTTTAGCCATTATGATCTTGAGGTAGATCAACTCTTGTAACCCTTATACTCATCAAAGTCAATCAAGCAGGAAGTAGGGTATTACCTCCCTTAAGAGGGCCCGAACCTGGGTAAACATCGTGCCCTCTGCCTCCTTGTTACCTTCGATCCTTAGACACACAGTTCAGTGGTGTGGATGAAAGTTGTGTGGGAATGTCATTGTCGAACCTTAAACACTATCCTACCCATTCCTACCACCTAAAATCTTAGTGTGCATGCATGTGGTACTTAGAAAGCTTATAACAGAAAGTTACTGGGTACCCCGTGCGCACAGGGTCTTTGGACCCCCCGTGCGCACGGGGTACTTCGCAACTCTCTGGGTACCCCGTGCGCAGACCCCCGTGCACACGGGGCACTGCGTGAACTCTCTGAGTACCCCGTGCGCACGGGGTGGTGTGAAAGTCTCTGATTACCTGCTACTTCTTGAGATTGCATTGGTTTTTCCCTTGAAGATGAAAGGGTGATGCAGCAAAATGGAGTAAGTATTTCCTTCAGTTTGAGAACCAAGGTATCAATCCAGTAGGACACAACGCACAAGTCACCGAATACCTGCACAAACAATCAACAAACTTGCACCCAACGTGATAAAGGGGTTGTCAATCCCTTCACGGTTACTTGCAAAAGTGGGATCTAATAGAGATAGATAAATGGTAAAGTAAATATTTTTGGTATTTTTGGTTTATAGATCGGGAAGTAAAAGATTGCAAAATAGTAGATCGGAAACTAGTATGATGGAAAAGAGAACTTATATGATGGAAAAGAGACCCGGGGGCCATAGGTTTCACTAGCGGCTTCTCTCGAGATAGCAAATAATACGGTGGGTGAACAAATTACTGCCGAGCAATTGATAGAAGAGTGCCTAGTTATGACGATATCTAAGGCAATGATTATGAACATAGGCATCTGCTACGTCTTGAGCTCGCGTTGGTTTTCCTTGAAGAGGAAAGGGTGATGCAGCACAGTAGCGTAAGTATTTCCCTCAGTTTTTGAGAACCAAGGTATGAATCCAGTAGGAGGCTCCTCACAAGTCCCACGAACCTACACAAACAAACAAAGAACTCGCAACCAACTCGATAAAGGGGTTGGGAATCCCTTCACGGCCACTTGCGAAAGTGAGATCTGATAGAGATAATATGATAAGATAAATATATTTTTGGTATTTTATAATATAGATGCACAAAATAAAGATGCAAATCAAAGTAGATTGGAAACTTATATGATAAAAGATAGACCCGGGGGCCATAGGTTTCACTAGAGGCTTCTCTCAAGATAGCATAAGTATTACGGTGGGTGAACAAATTACTGTCGAGCAATTGATAGAAAAGCGAATAATTATGAGATTATCTAGGCATGATCATGTATATAGGCATCACGTCCTCAACAAGTAGACCGACTCCTGCCTGCATCTACTACTATTACTCCACACATCGACCGCTATCCAGCATGCATCTAGAGTATTAAGTTCATAAGAACAGAGTAACGCATTAAGAAAGATGACATGATGTAGAGGGATAAACTCAAGCAATATGATATAAACCCCATCTTTTTATCCTCGATGGCAACAATACAATACGTGTCTTGCAACCCTTTCTGTCACTGGGTAATAACACCGCAAGATTGAACCCAAAGCTAAGCACTTCTCCCATGGCAAGAAAGATAAATCTAGTAGGCCAGACCAAACTGATAATTTGAAGAGACTTGCAAAGATAACTCAATCATACATAAAAGAATTCAGAGAAGATTCAAATATTATATATAGATAAACTTGATCATAAACCCACAATTCATCGGATCTCGACAAACACACCGCAAAAAGAGATTACATCGAATAGATCTCCACAAGAGAGGGGGAGAACATTGTATTGAGATCCAAAAAGAGAGAAGATGCCATCTAGCTAATAACTATGGACCCGAAGGTCTGTGGTAAACTACTCACAACTCATTGGAGGGGCTATGGTGTTGATGTAGAAGCCCTCCTTGGTGGATTCCCCCTCCGGCAGAATGCCGACGACGGCTCCAAGATGGGATTTCGCGGATACAGAAGGTTACGTTGGTGGAAATATTTCTTTGGTGGCTCCCTAGATATTTTTGGGGTATGTAGGCTTATATAGGAGGAAGAAGTACGTCGGTGGCCGCCCGAGGGGCCCACGAGACAGGGGGTCACGCCCTGTAGGGGTGGGCACCCCCCACCCTCGTCGCTGCCTCGGCCGCTTTTCGACTTGCACTCCAAGTCCTCTGGATCATGTTCGTTCCAAAAATCACGCTCCCAAAGGTTTCATTCCGTTTGGACTCCGTTTGATATTCCTTTTCTTCGAAATACTGAAATAGGCAAAAAAACAGCAATACGGGCTGGGCCTCCGGTTAGTAGGTTAGTCCCAAAAATGATATAAATGTGTAAAATAAAGCCCATAGACATCCAAAACAGGTAATATAATAGCATGGAACAATTGAGAATTATAGATACTTTGGAGACGTATCAGCATCACATCCGTGTCAAGTAGACCAAAATGTTCTGCATCTACTACTATTACTCCACACATCGACTAACTCCTGCCTGCATCTGGAGTATTAAGTTCATAAAGAACAGAGTAACACATTAAGTAAGATAACATGATGTAGAGGAATTAACTCAAGCAATATGATGAAAACCCCATCTTTTTATCCTTGATGGCAACAATACAATACGTGCCTTGCTGCCCCTACTATCACTAGGAAAGGACACCGCAAGATTGAACCCAAAGCTAAGCACTTCTCCCGTTGCAAGAAAACCTAATCTAGTAGGCCAAACTAAACCGATAATTCGAAGAGACTTGCAAAGATATCAAATCATGCATATAAGAATTCAGGGAAGACTCAAATAGTATTCATAGATAATCTGATCATAAATCCACAATTCATCGGATCTCGGCAAACACATCACAAAAGAGTATTACATCGAATAGATCTCCCGGAACATCAAGGAGAACATGGTATTGAGAACTGAAGAGAGAGAAGAAGCCATCTACCTACTAGCTATGAACCCGTAGGTCTGTGGTAAACTACTCACGCTTCATCGAAAGGGCAATGGTGTAGATGTAGAAGCCCTTCGTGATCGAATCCCCCTCCGGCAGGACGCTAGAAAAGGCCCCTAGATGGGATCTCACGGGCACATAAAGTTGTAGCGGTGGAAAAGTATTTTCATGGCTCCCCCCTGATGTTATGGGGTATAAGAGTATATATAGGCGAAAGAACTAGGTGAGGAGAGCTCCGAGGGGCCCACGAGGTAGGGGGCGCGCCCTCCATCCTCGTGGCCACCTTGTTGCGTCTCCGACTTCATCTCCAAGTCTCCTGGTTTGCTTCTGGTCCAAGAAAGCTCATCGCGAAAGTTTCATTCCGTTTGGACTCCATTTGGTATTCCTTTTCTACGAAACTCTAAAACAGGCAAAAAATAGAAACTGGCACTGGGCTCTAGGTTAATAGGTTAGTCCTAAAAATAATATAAAATAGCATATAAATGCATATACAACATCCAAAATAGATAATATAATTGCATGTAACAATCAAAAATTATTGATACGTTGGAGAAGTATCAAGCATCCCCAAGCTTAATTCCTGCTCGTCCTCGAGTAGGTAAATGATAAAAACAGAATTTTTGATGTGGAATGCTACCTAACATATTTATCCATGTAATTCTCTTTATTGTGGCATGAATGTTTAGATCCGAAAGATTCAAAACTAAAGTTTAATATTGACATAAAAACAATAATACTTCAAGCATACTAACAAGGTAATTATGTCTTCTCAAAATAACATGGCCAAGAAAGCTTATCCCTACAAAATCATATAGTTTGGCTATGCTCCATCTTCATCACACAAAATACTCAAATCATGCACAACCCCTGTTTCAGCCAAGCAATTGTTTCATACTTTAGTATTCTCAAACTTTTTCAACTTTCACGCAATACATGAGCGTGAACCATGGACATAGTACTATAGGTGGAATAGAATGGTGGTTGTGGAGAAGACAAAAAGAGGGAGATAGTCTCACATCAACTAGGCGTATCAACGTGCTATGGAGATGCACATCAATAGATATCAATGTGAGTGAGTAGGGATTGCCATGCAACGGATGCGCTAGAGCTATAAGTGTATGAAAGCTCAAAAAGGAAACTAAGTGGGTGTGCATCCAACTTGCTTGCTCATAAAGACCTAGGGCGATTTGAGGAAGCCCATCATTGGAAAAATACCAGGCAAGTTCTATAATGAAAATTTCCCACTAGTATATGAAAGTGATATCATAGGAGACTCTCTATCATGAAGATCATGGTAATACTTTGAAGCAAAAGTGTGGTAAAGGATAGTAGCATTGCCCCTTCTCTCTTTTTCTCTCTTTTTTTCTTTTTTTTTCTTTTTTTTTCTTTTGGCTTCTCTGGCCTCTTTTTTATTTTGGCTCTTTTGGCCTTTTTTTTCCTCACATGGGACAATGCTCTAATAATGATGATCATCACACTTCTATTTACTTACAACTCGATACTTAGAACAAAAATATGACTCTATGTGAATGCATCCGGCTGTGTACTGGGATGTGCAATGAATCAAGAGTGGCATGCATGAAAGAATTATGAAAGGTGGCCTTTCCACAAATACGATGTTAACTACATGATCATGAAAGCAATATGACAATTACGAAACGTGTCACAATAAACAGAACGGTGGAAGGTTGCATGGCATTATATCTCGGAATGGCTATGGAAATGCCATAATAGGTAGGTATGGTGGCTGTTTTGAGGAAGGTATATGGTGGGTGTATGGTACCGATGAAAGTTGTGCGGTACAAGAGAGGGTAGCAATGGTGGAAGGGTGAGAGTGCGTATAATCCATAGACTCATCATTAGTCATAAAGAACTCACATACTTATTGCAAAAAATATAAGTCATCGAAACCAAGCACTATGCGCATGCTTCTAGGGGAAGGGTTGGTAGGAGTTAACCATCGCGCGATCCCGACCTCCACACAAAGGATGAGAATCAAAAAATACTTCATGCTCCAACTTCGTTACATAACGGTTCACCACACGTGCATGCTACGGGATTCACAAACCTCAACACAGGTATTTCTAAAATTCACAATTACTCAACTACCATGACTTTAATATCACTATCTTCATATCTCAAAACAATCATAAAGAATAAAACTTCTCATAGTATTCAATGCACTTTATATGAAAGTTTTTATTATATCCCTCTTGGATGCCTATCATATTAGGACAAAATTTATAACCAAATCAAATTACCATTCTAAAAGACTCTCAAAATAATATAAGTGAATCATGAGAGTTCATAAATTTCTATAAAATAAATCCACCGCCGTGCTCTAAAAAGATATAGGTGAAGTACTAGAGCAATATTGCCTAGCTCAAAAGATATAAGTGAAGCACATAGAGTATTCTAATAAATCACAATTCATGCATGTCTCTCCCAAAAGGTGTGTACAACAAGGATGATTATGGTAAACTAAAAAGCAAAGACTCAAATCATACAAAATGCTCCAAGCAAAACACATATCATGTGGTGAATAAAAATATAGCCTCTAGTAAAGTTATCGATAGACGAAGACGAAAGAGGGGATGCCTTCCAAGGAATCCCCAAGCTTAGTCTTTTGGTTGTCCTTGAATATTACTTTGGGGGTACCTTGGGAATCCCCAAGCTTAGGCTCTTGCAACTCCTTATTCCATAGTCCATCAAATCCTTACCCAAAACTTGAAAACTTCACAACACAAAACTCAACAGAAAATCTCATAAGCTCCGTTAGTATAAGAAAATAAATCACCACTTTAAGGTACTATTTAAAACTCATTCTTTACTTATATTGGTGTAATATCTACTATATTCCAACTTTTCCATGGTTCATAACCCCCGATTCTACCCATAAATTCATCAAAATAAGCAAACAACACGCAAAAAACAGAATCTGTCAAAAATAGAACAGTCTGTAGCAATCTGTAACTCTCAAATACTTATGTAACTCTAAAAATTCTGAAAAATCAGGATGACCTGAGCAATTTGTATACCAATCCAGAGCAAAAAGAATCAAATCAAAATCACATTTCTTTGAATTTTGAAAATTATTTTCCTGAGCGCAAAAGTTTCTGATTTCTAGCAGGATCAACACAACTGTCACCGTAAGTTATCCTAAAGGTTTAACTTGGCACAAACACTAAATATAACATAAAACCACATCTAACCAGAGGATAGATGCATTATTTATTACTAAACAAGAACAAAAAGTAAAGAACAAAAATAAAATTGGGTTGCCTCCAAACAAGCGCTATCGTTTAACGCCCTTAGCTAGGCATTGATAATTTCAATGATGCTCACATAAAATAGAAGAATCAAAGCACAAAGAGAGCATCATAAAACACGTGACAAACACATCTAAGTCTAACATACTTCATATGCATAGGCATTTTATAAATAAACAAATTATCACGGGAAGCAAAAACTAGCATATGCAAGGAAGAAGAAAGAGACGATAGCGACCTCAACATGAAGAGAGGTAATTTAGTAACTTGAAAATTTCTACAACCATATTTTTCTCTCTCATAATAATTACATGTAGGATCATAAGAAAATTCAACAATATAGCTATCACAAAACATATTCCCAACACGATCCACATGCATGCGAAGTTGACACTCTTCCAAAATAGTGGGGTTAACATTAACTAAAGTCATGACCTCTCCAAACCCACTTTTATCAAGAATTTCATAAGATTGAACATTCTCCAAATATGTGGGATCTATAGTTGACACTCTTCCAAACCCGCTTTCAATATTATTGCAAACATTATTATCAATCTCATATTCATCATAGGGCTTAAATAATTTTTCAAGATCATAAGAAGAATCACCCCAATCATGACCATTACAACAAGTAGTAGACATAGAAAAATTAGCATCCCCAAGCTTAGGGTTTTGCATATTATTAGCACAATTGACATCAATATAATTTATAGTAAAATCATTACAATCATGCTTTTTATTCAAGGAGCTACCGTGAATATCTTCATAAATTTCTTCATCACAATTTTGAGATTCATGAATTTCAAGCAAAACCTCATAAAGATAATCTAGTGCACTTAACTCACTAGTAATTGGTTCATCATAATTGGATCCCTTAAAAAGATTAGCAAGTGTATGAGGATCCATAAACTTTTAGCAAGCGAAAATGCAAGCAAAAAGAAGGCACATGGTAACACAAGCGGACAAAAGATCGAACAGAAGACGGGCGAAGAAAAGGCAAATCTTTTCGAAAATCGTTTTAGAGGTGGGGGACAGGAAAACGAGAGGCGAATGGCACATAACGTAATGCAAGAGAAGAGAGTTTATGATGGGTACTTGGTATGTCTTGACTTGACATAGATCTCCCCGGCAATGGCGCCAGAAATACTTCCTGCTACTTCTTGAGCTTGCGTTGGTCTTTCCCTTGAAGAGGATAGGGTGATGCAGCAAAATAGAGTAATTACTTCCCTCAGTTTGAGAACCAAGGTATCAATCTAGTAGGATACAACGCACAAGTCACCGAATACCTGCACAAATAATCAACAAACTTGCACCCAATGCGATAAAGGGGTTGTCAATCCATTCACGATTACTTGCAAAAGTGAGATCTGATAGAGATAGATAAACGGTAAAGTAAATATTGTTGGTATTTTTGGTTTATAGATCGGAAAGTAAAAGATTGCAAATAGTAGATCGGAAAGTAGTATGATGGAAAGGAGAACTTATATGATGGAAGAGAGACCCGGGGGCCATAGGTTTCACTAGTGGCTTCTCTCAAGATAGCAAATAATATGATGGGTGAACAAATTACTGTCGAGCAGTTGATAGAAGAGCGCATAGTTATGAAGATATCTAAGGCAATGATCATGAACATAGGCATCACGACCGTGTCAAGTAGACCAAAACGATTCTGGATCTACTACTATTACTCCACACATCGACCGACTCCTGCCTGCATCTAGAGTATTAAGTTCATAAAGACCAAAGTAACATATTAAGTAAGATGACATGATGTAGAGGAATTTACTCAAGCAATATGATGAAAACCCCATCTTTTTATCCTCGATGGCAACAATACAATATGTGCCTTGCTGCCCCTACTGTCACTGGGAAAGGACACCGCAAGATTGAATCCAAATCTAAGCACTTCTCCCATTGCAAGAAAAACCAACCTAGTAGGCCAAACTAAACCGATAATTCGAAGAGACTTGCAAAGATATCAAATCATGCATATAAGAATTCAGAGAAGACTCAAATAATGTTCATAGGTAATCTGATCATAAATCCACAATTCATCGGATCTCGGCAAACACACCGCGAAAGAGTACTACATCGAATAGATCTCCAAGACCATCGAGGAGAACATGGTATTGAGAATCGAAGAGAGAGAAGAAGCCATCTAGCTACTAGCTGTGGACCCATAGGTCTGTGGTAAACTACTCACGCTTCATCCGAAGGGCAATGGTGTTGATGTAGAAGCCCTCCGTGATCGAATCCCCCTCTGGTAGGACGCCGGAAAAGGCCCCTAGATGGGATCTCATGGGTACAGAAGGTTGTGGCGGTGGAAAAGTATTTTTGTGGCTCCCCCTAATGTTTTTGGGGTATGAGAGTATATATAGGCAAAAGAACTAGGTAAGGAGAGCTCCAAGGGGCCCACGAGGTAGGGGCGCGCCCTACCCCCTTGGGCGTGCCCTCCACCCTCGTGGCCGCCTCGTGGCATCTCCGACTTCATCTCCAAGTCTCCTGGTTTGCTTCTGGTCCAAGA
The DNA here is from genome assembly GCF_018294505.1 of Triticum aestivum. Classification (NCBI taxonomy): domain Eukaryota; kingdom Viridiplantae; phylum Streptophyta; class Magnoliopsida; order Poales; family Poaceae; genus Triticum; species Triticum aestivum. The sequence continues at coordinate 557,839,978 of NC_057807.1, forward strand.
AAGATCATCGCGAAAGTTTCATTCCGTTTGGACTCTGTTTGGTATTCCTTTTCTACGAAACTCTAAAACAATCAAAAACAGAAACTGGCACTGGGCACTAGGTTAACAGGTTAGTCCCAAAAATAATAATAAATAACATACAAATGCATATACAACATCCAAAATAGATAATATGATAGCATGAAACAATCAAAGCTTATAGATACGTTGGAGCCGTATCAGTACCCCGTGCGCACGGGGCTGACTTAGCCCGTGCGCACGGGGTCCAACAGGCAGAAACGGCCACCCCGGGACAAGCACTATAAACCCCCCCTTTCTTCTTCCTGCATCCCTAAACCTAATGTCTTCTTGAGCTCCAACATTGCTACATCTCATTTTTGGTCAATACTCTCAATCCCTCCACCCAAACTTGTTGAAACTTTGGGGATTGGGAGAGCAAGACCCGATCTACATCTTGACCAAATCAAATCGCGTTCCCCGCATCATTTCTTCCCCATTGACTTGTTACTCTTGGAGCTTGGGCTCCTAGGCGGTTAGAGGTTCCTTCGGAAGCTTCCTTGCTTGTGGTGATCCGGAGAAGTTTTTAAATGTGTGGTGGTCGCCTTCAAGACCAATCCCGAGTGATTCAAGGCTCACCCGTTGGGGGTGACTCGAAAAATACTACGGTGATCCTTCGTGGCATTCCGCAAGCTTTGGCTCTAGTGTCGCTCTAAACGGAGAGTAGCTCTTCCCCAATGAGGAGTGAACTTTGGGATAAAATCCGCATCCTCGCCTCACTTGTGGTTAATCCTTTCCCGCACTTTACTTTGCCTTGTATGCTTGTTGGCTTGCTAATTAGATTGTTGCCTAGCATATCTTGCTTTAATTTTGCTTGTCATATAGGTTGTGTTCACCTAGTTGCATATCTAGTGAACCCTATTTATCCGCTAAACCTTAAAATTGACAAGAAAGATTAAAATTTGTAGTCTCCTATTCACCTTCTCTAGTCTACCGTATCGATCCTTTTAATTGGTCTCAGAGCCTGTAGGACCTTGAGAAGAGGTGTCTAGA
>NC_057807.1:557841316-557863659 GCF_018294505.1 Triticum aestivum
GGGGGGGTGATTAGACACTAAGTACCAAAGTTGCAGTTTTTAACTTCTTTAAGTTTAAGTGGAGTTTAGGCACAAGTTTAACATTCACAACATATAGCAAGCAAGCATGCAAAGAGTATATGAGCAGCGGAAAGTAAAGCATGCAACTTGCAAGAATGTAAGGGAAGGGTTTTAGAGGATTCAAATGCAATTGGAGACATGGATGTTTTTGGCGTGGTTCCGATAGGTGGTGCTATCGTACATCCACGTTGATGGAGACTTCAACCCATGAAGGGTAACGGTTGCGCGAGTCCACGGAGGGCTCCACCCACGAAGGGTCCACAAAGAAGCAACCTTGTCTATCCCACCATGGCCGTCGCCCACCAAGGACTTGCCTCACTAGCGGTAGATCTTCATGAAGTAGGCGATCTCCTTGCCCTTACAAACTCCTTGGTTCAACTCCACAATCTTGTCGGAGGCTCCCAAGTGACACCTAGCCAATCTAGGAGACACCACTCTCCAAGAAGTAACAAATGGTGCGTTGATATGAACTCCTTGCTCTTGTGCTTCAAATGATAGTCTCCCCAACACTCAACTCTCTCTCGTAGGATTTGGATCTGGTGGAAAGAAGATTTGAGTGGAAAGCAACTTGGGGAAGGCTAGAGATCAAGATTCATATGGTAGGAATGGAATATCTTGGCCTCAACACATGAGTAGGTAGTTCTCTCTCAGAAATGGTAAGATGGAAGTGTAGGTTTGTTTTGATGGCTCTCTCCACGAATGAAGAGGAGGTGGAGGGGTATATATAACCTCCACACAAAATCTAACCGTTACACACAATTTAGTAATCACGGTGGGACCGAATCAACAAACTTGGTCGGACCGATTTAGTAGACCTAGTGACCGTTAGGATTTTTGATGGGACCGATATGCAACTCGGTAGGACCGATATGATTAGGGTTAGGGCATAATGTAATCTCGGTGAGACCGATTACTCAAACTCGGTGAGACCGATTTTGGTAATTAGCTAACCAGAGAGTTGGTCAGGCAAACTCGGTGGGACCGATTTTGGTAATAAGCTAACCAGAGAGTTTGCATTGTAATCTCGGTAGTACCGATTACACAAACTCGGTGAGACCGATTTTGGTAATGGACATACACAGAGAGATTGCAATCCCATCTCGGTGAGACCGAGATCCCTATCGGTGAGACCGACTTGTCTAGGGTTTGTGGCAGTGGCTATGACATCTAAACTCGGTGGCGCCGGATAGAAAGATTCGGTATGGCCGAGTTTGACTCTAGGTTTTAGGTCATATGTGTGGAAATGGGAAAGTAGTTGAGGGTTTTGGAGCATATCACTAAGCACTGTGGAGCAAGAAACTCATTAAGCAACACCTCATCCCTTCTTGATAGTATTGGCTTTTCCTATAGACTCAATGTGATCTTGGATCACTAAAATATAAAATGAAGAGTCTTGAGCTTGAAGCTTGAGCCAATCCTTTGTCCTTAGCATCTTGAAGGAGTTCCCACATCTTTTAGTCCATGCCACTCCATTGCTGAACTTGCCTGAAATGTACTTGGTAAAAGTGTTAGTCCAACAAAAGATATGTTGACATTAATTACCAAAACCACCTAGGGAGCACTTGTGCTTTCAATCTCCCCCTTTTTGGTAATTGATGACAACATACATCAAAGCTTTAGATAAAGATATAGAGAATAGCAAGTAAAGCTTTGGAAAGACATGTAACAAACATAGGCTCCCCCAACATGTATGCAATCATGTGAATATGGAATATAGAAGCATGTGAGAGCATAACCATGACAGAGTAGGCAATGTGTTACATGTATCTTGGCCATATGCATCAGAGCAAAGAATATTAAAGAAAATACCTTCATGCCCATGAGTCCTTCTTGCAAACAGTATGTACATCAGCAAGAATTCCTCATACACATGAGTGTGATGCATATACTTACCTTGTAGTCTTGAGTTGTCTTAGGATGGAATGAACCCGCACAAACAAGGTTAGATAACACAGGTACATCTACTAGCCAAAGCAAACAGAAGAAACCACAAGAATACCAAGACTGGGATGACATGTAGAGAGTGAGTACTAAGTACCACATTGGATTTGACATGTCCCCAAGAGTAAAGATATGCAATGAATTTAAATGATTTCTTTCCCTTAGATGTCTTGCTCCCCCTGAATCTAGCATGGGATACTGGGAGAAGATAGGGAACAGAAAATCAGAGCTGAAAGATATAAATGAATAGAGCTAATGCAAGCTAATGCAAATAAGCACAAATGAACACGTCTTTTCCCCTCAATAAGACATGTGGCATCTCTCCTCTTGAACATCAAGCATCTGGGATCCTTGAGAAATACTTTCTACTTGAGTATTCTCTCCCCTGGAGATCTCTCTCTCCCCCTGTGGAAGTGATACTCTCTCTCCCTTTGGAAGTGATAAGCTTTGATGTGCTCTCTCTCTCCCCCTTTGACATCAATTGCCAAGAAGGGTTTGATCCTTGAGTCACAGCACAAAGCATTTATAAAAATGTGATGCTTGTAGAGGACAAGATTCATTGAGTGGAGCTGGATCAGAAGAAACACAAAATAAGTGGCAAACTGTTTTTCCTGTTGTGAAATCGGTGGCACCGAGTGGTATGCTTCGGTTGTACCGAAAGGAGTCGGTTGGACCGAAAACAACAAGTCGGTGAAACTGAGTTCATCACAGAGAAAACGCTTGCCACCTCAGCTCACTAGACTAGAAGGATCTCACAAAGATTTGCAAGGAATTTACTAAATGATATGCAATGAATTGGATGTAGAAAATGCAGAGCAACAGAAAAAGAAAAGAAACAAATCTAGGTGAAGTTTTTTTTGAAAGGGGAAACAAATATGCATGAGACAAATGCAAAAGCACAGAGAACAACACAAGAGAACTTCATCTAGAGATGGTCGGCGACAAAGTCACCTATGTTAGAGTATATTGACTTAGGAGTCAAGTGAGATCACTTGATCATAGGTCATACTCATTGTTTAAGCTCAAAATGGGATTACCATTTTTCGTTTAAGCATCTTGATGTATTCACATCTTGTCGAGTTGCTTTAGCTCATGACTCAGAGTAAAGCTTGTCTAAGATGGAATAGCATACCTTGGTTGGTGGTGTTGACCATGTAGTTGAACTTGTGTGGGTTGCTCAAGGTTGATGCAGCTCATCAAGAGTTGGGAGCACCACTTGGAATTTGAGTCCATCTACCTACATGGGTTAGTTCTTGCAAGGAGTAGCACTTGTGTATCCAAAAATGATAATCATGAAGCTCAACATCGAATTTGTCAAAGGATATGTTTGAATGGTTCCGTGCTTCCTTGTCTTCAACCACCATAGTGTAGAGACTTGGTGATGTAGAGATTGCTCAAGATTTGAGTAGATTTCAATCTCATGGAATTTGATTCAACCAAGTACCTACGAGCGTTAGATAACATGCAAGATGCAAATATATCCAAGATATAATATTTTCATCATAAGAGAGATATCATGGATTAGTCATAAGCTCATGTCTTGCATGTATCCAATGGAGTTTCTACTCCAAGTTTGAAGCATAAATTATGTTAAATTATCCTCTTAACCTGCAAAACACTTTCTCATCAAGAGGTTTAGTAAATATATCCGCTAATTGCTTTTCGGTGCGAACATGCTTAAGATCAATGTCACCCTTAGCAACATGATCTCGAATGAAATGATGACGAACTTCAATGTGCTTAGTTCGAGAATGTTGCACGGGATTATGACCAATTTTGATAGCACTTTCATTGTCACAAAGCAATGGAACATGTTTCACATATATCCCATAATCTTTAAGAGTTTGGGTCATCTAAAGTAATTGAGCACAACATGATCCAGCGGCAATGTATTCCGCTTCGGCGGTGGATAAGGATACCGAGTTTTGTTTCTTGGAGGACCAAGACACAAGAGATCTACCAAGAAATTGACAAGTACCCGAAGTGGACTTTCTATCAACCTTGTCTCCGACATAGTCCGAGTCGGAGTAGCCAACAAGATCGAAAGAGGCCCTCTTAGGATACGAAATGCCAAAATTTGGTGTATGGATTAAGTATCTTACTATCCTTTTCACGGCCTTAAGATGACATTCTTTAGGATCAGCTTGATATCGTGCACACATGCACACACTTAGCATGATATCAGGACGTGAAGCACATAGATATAACAATGAACCAATCATAGAGCGATAAACCTTTTGATCAACCGGTTCACCATGTTTGGTCAAGTCCAGATGTCCACTAGTAGGCATGGGTGTAGACATACCTTTGCACTCTTGCATATTGAACTTCTTGAATAAGTCCTTAGTGTACTTCATTTGAGAGACAAAAGTACCTTCCTTAGTTTGCTTGATTTGCAACCCAAGAAAGAATTTGACTTCACTCATCGTTGACATCTCAAACTTCCCCGACATTAGCTTTCCAAACTTCTCACTAAAATGAGGGTTAGTTGATACAAATATGATATCATCAACATAAATTTGGCATACAAATAATTCTCCATTAACCCTTTTAGTAAAAAGTGTGGAATCAATTTTCCCAATTTCAAAGCCTTTTTCAAGAAGAAACTTGGTCAAGCATTTATACCAAGCTCTAGGAGCTTGTTTAAGACCGTAAAGGGCTTTGTGAAGTTTGTAAACATGATTTGGTTTCTTAGGATTGACAAAGCCGGGAGGTTGCTTAACATAAACTTCCTCCTCTATTTCACCATTTATAAAAGCACTATTAATGTCCATTTGGTACAAGGTGATATCATGGTGATTTGCATAGGCAAGTAAGATGCGAATGGACTCAAGTCTAGCAACGGGAGCATAAGTCTCACCATAATCCATACCTTCGACTTGTGTGTAGCCTTGGGCGAAAAGACGTGCTTTGTTGCGAACTACTTGTCCATCTTCATCTTGCTTGTTGCGAAACACCCATTTGGTACCGATGACGTTGTGGTTGTTGTCGGGCTTCTCAACCAATGTCCAAACTTGGTTTCTCTCAAAGTTGTGTAGCTCTTCATGCATAGCATTTATCCAATCCGGATCTTCCAATGCTTCTTCGACATTCATAGGTTCAATGCTAGAGATGAAAGAATAGTTTTCACAAAAGTTAGCTAAACGAGTTTTAGAGCGAGTGATTCTCCCGGTTTGAATATCATTGTAGATTTGCTCGACGGGATGGTCTTTAGCAATTCTTGCTCGAACTCGTGAAATCTTTTGCTTGGTTCTTGGTTGAACTTCTTCTTCATCTTGTTCTTCTTCTTGGCCTTCTTCATTGTTGGCGTTGTTGTTCTCTTGTCGTGGTGGAGAAGGAGGTCATTGACGTTCATCTTGATGCACTTCCTCGTTTTCTTCATCTTGGTGTGTCCCACTTGTGGATGCTTCCGTATCAACTCTTGGTTCACCTTGTCGTGAAGTAGAAGCTTCCACTTGGACAGGCGAGGTACTCTCCTTCACCTCCGTTGGACGAACCTTGCCAATAGACAAGTCTTGGATTGCTTCCGAAGGATCTTTGTCTCCTACATCAATTGGCAATTGCTCTACTTGCGAGCCGTTAGATTCATCAAACTTCACATCTACCGTCTCTTCAACCTTTCGGGTGAAATTGTTGTAGACACGATAAGTGTGAGAGTTTGAGCCATAACCTAGTAGGAAACCTTCATGAGACTTAGGAGCAAATTTAGAACGACGATGCTTATCAAGAATGTAGCACTTTGAGCCGAATACTCGAAAGTATCCAACTTGGGGTTTGTTACCGGTGAGGAGCTCGTATGCCGTCTTGTCGAGTAGCTTGTGAAGATACAAGCGATTTGTTGCATGACAAGCCATCTCAACCGCTTCTGCCCAAAAGTGCTTTGGTGTCTTGTACTCATCAAGCATTGTTCTCGCCATTTCAATGAGCGTCCGGTTCTTCCTCTCAACAACTCCATTTTGTTGAGGTGTGTACGTAGCCGAGAACTCGTGTGAAATTCCTTCTTCGTCAAGAAAGGTGTCCACATTTGCGTTCTTGAACTCCATTCCATTGTCGCCGCGAACCTTCTTGATCTTCACTTCAAACTGATTTTGGGCCTTTCTAGCGAAGTTTTTGAAGATCTTTTGGACCTGCGATTTGTCAACGAGAAAGAACACCCACGTATCATCAACTATAACTAGACCAAAAGAATTTCCATCGAGACTCTTGTAAGAGTTGGGACCAAAAAGATCCATGTGAAGTAGCTCGAGTGGCCTCCTTGTGGTCATAATGTTCTTCACGGGATGCCTTCCTCCAACCTGTTTACCTGCTTGACAAGCGCTGCAAAGTCTATCCTTATCAAATATGACATCGTTAACACCAAGGATATGATTCCCTTTAATAAGCTTGTCAAGGTTTCTCATGCCGACGTGACCTAGTCGTCTATGCCATAACCAACCTTTTGAGGATTTAGCAATGAAGCAAGTTTTAGGTTGAGCCTTTTTAGTGAAATCAACAATGTAAAGATCACCTCTACATATGCCGGTAAAGACCATTTTATGATTGTTTCGACGAAACACTTGGCAATCTACTTCAGTAAATAGGACATTGAAACTAAGTTATAGCCAAGAGATTCAACGAGCATGACATTTTGTATGGAGCTATCATGTGATATGGCCACCTTATCGAGGCCAACCACCTTACCCTTTGAGTTGTCACCGAAAGTGACATACTTTCGAGGACTATCATTTTCAGCAAGCTCACAAAACATGTCTTTATCTCCGGTCATGTGATCGGTACATCCACTGTCAAGAACCCATTCCTTTCCTCCTGCCATATATCCCGGAAGATTTGCCATAAGACCAAAGTGTCTTATCTCATCATCAAGATCAAAGTTACTATCATTACCCTCAGCATAGTATCCATGTTCAACATCATCATGTGGTGGATCAAGTCCTAGAGAGGGTAATTCATTAGTATGAGTTTGACAATAATCTCCTCTATGAATTCTAGTAGCTTCAGAAATGATATCGCTAATAATTCCAACATTTCCTTTGGCACGCATAAGATTTGTAAGTTCAAACAGATGATCACTAAACAGAGGATCATTGGAATTCATCTTACTCAAAGCAATAGATTTATGAAAAATTTCATCAAGATTTTTCAAGCAATAATTTGGGAAGTGTTCCTCAAGAAATTTCCATATAGTGTAGGCACACTCAAGAGTAGGCAATTTTCCAACCAAGTTTCTAGGCAAGCCTCTAGTGATAAGATTAACAGTTCTAACATTCCTAATCATGTCAATCGACTCATCAAGGGTGGGATGCATAGGATCAACATAAGGTTCACAAGGACTAGCAATGTACTTGTTCAAATGATATTGATTGAAAATTACAAGCATCTCATTTTTTCACTCATGAAAATACTCTCCATCAAGAATAGGCACTCTATGTCTAAGACTCACCAAAGTAGACTCATCGATCTTCCTCCAATGGTGATTAAACCAAAGCAATGGAGACCAATGCTCTGATACCACTTGTAGGACCTTGAGAAGAGGTGTCTAGAGGGGGGTGATTAGACACTAAGTACCAAAGTTGAAGTTTTTAACTTCTTTAAGTTTAAGTGGAGTTTAGGCACAAGTTTAACATTCACAACATATAGCAAGCAAGCATGCAAAGAGTATATGAGCAGCGGAAAGTAAAGCATGCAACTTGCAAGAATGTAAGGGAAAGGTTTTGGAGGATTCAAACGCAATTGGAGACACGGATGTTTTTGGCGTGGTTCCAATAGGTGGTGCTATTGTACATCCATGTTGATGGAGACTTCAACCCACGAAGGGTAACGGTTGCGCGAGTCCACGGAGGGCTCCACCCACGAAGGGTCCACGAAGAAGCAACCTTGTCTATCCCACCATGGCCGTCGCCCACGAAGGACTTGCCTCACTAGCGGTAGATCTTCACGAAGTAGGCGATCTCCTTGCCCTTACAAACTCCTTGGTTCAACTCCACAATCTTGTCGGAGGCTCCCAAGTGACACCTAGCCAATCTAGGAGACACCACTCAACAAGAAGTAACAAATGGTGCGTTGATGATGAACTCCTTGCTCTTGTGCTTCAAATGATAGTATCCCCAACACTCAACTCTCTCTCATAGGATTTGGATCTGGTGGAAAGAAGATTTGAGTGGAAAGCAACTTGGGGAAGGCTAGAGATCAAGATTCATATGGTAGGAATGGAATATCTTGGCATCAACACATGAGTAGGTAGTTCTCTGTCAGAAATGGTAAGATGTAAGTGTAGGTTTGTTCTGATGGCTCTCTCCATGAATGAAGAGGAGGTGGAGGGGTATACATAGCCTCCACACAAAATCTAACCGTTACACACAATTTACCAATCTCGGTGGGACCGAATCAACAAACTCGGTCGGACCGATTTAGTAAACCTAGTGACCGTTAGGATTTTTGGTGGGACCGATATGCAACTCGGTAGGACCGATATGATTAGGGTTAGGGCATAACGTAATCTCGATGAGACCGATTACTCAAACTCGGTGAGACCGATTTTGGTAATTAGCTAACCAGAGAGTTGATCAGGTAAACTCGGTGGGACCGATTACTCAAACTCGGTGGGACTGATTTTGGTAATAAGTTAACCAGAGAGTTTGCATTGCAATCTCGGTAGTACCGATTACACAAACTCGGTGAGACCGATTTTGGTAATGGACATACATAGAGAGATTGCAATCCCTCTCGGTGAGACCGAGATCCCTATAGGTGAGACCGACTTGTTTAGGGTTTGTGGCAGTGGCTATGACATCTAAACTCGGTGGCACCGGATAGAAAGAATCAGTATGGCCGAGTTTGACTCTAGGTTTTAGGTCATATGTGTGGAAGTGGGAAAGTAGTTGAGGGTTTTGGAGCATATCACTAAGCACTGTGGAGCAAGAAACTCATTAAGCAACACCTCATCCCTTCTTGATAGTATTGGCTTTTCCTATAGACTCAATGTGATCTTGGATCACTAAAATATAAAATGAAGAGTCTTGAACTTGAAGCTTGAGCCAATCCTTTGTCCTTAGCATCTTGAAGGAGTTCCCACATCTTTTAGTCCATGCCACTCCATTGTTGAACTTGTCTGAAATGTACTACGTAAAAGTGTTAGTCCAACAAAAGATATGTTGACATTAATTACCAAAACCACCTAGGGAGCACTTGTGCTTTCAGAGCCTCGTGCTCTAATATAAGGTTTTATAACCTTAGATGATATGGTCGACTTAGGGAATGAGGGAGGTGGCGCAACCGTTGCGGAGGATGGTCAAAACCTACCCCCCCCCCGCCGCGCACAAGGCACTTGGTGCCCCGGTCGTTTCTCCTGCCTCTCCTATTAACCCGGGTGTCCCTTTGGCCGCAGCCGATATTTTTTCAATGTTTGCGGACCTCAAAGCCTCTATGTTGAAAGAAGTTCGGTCCTCAGTCAAGGAGGAAATTGATGCTCGCTTAAAGACCTCGACATCTGCATTAAATTCATTAGATCCAAATGACATTGATGATGCGGATGACTCGGGAGAACCACTTGCATCTCTGGCTTGTTGTTCCCAAGTACAATTTCGTGGAACCCTTTTACTCACCTCAACCTTTACAACATCCTCGCATTAATCCTGTTGGGACTCCGCCCCCTTTGAAAGCAAATGTGTTCTCTAAGTGGAAGCCATATATGGAGTCTTACATGCGTAGTGCTTCAACTCAACTATGGTGGATTGTGGTCAATGGATTCAACCCCAAGGACCCAATTGGTAAGGCCAAGTCGGTTGGTTCTTAGGCCGTTTTCGCCAGAGGGAAGAAGTCCATATTCAAGACCTTGAGCAACATGTTCAAGATGTGTCAGTCTATCCAGCACCGTCAGATTAAGGAGATCAACCAGGAGAAGCTTGTGAGGCGCCAACAAAAGGCAGTGAGGGCTGCAGCTGGTGAGGAGGTCGGTCCAGGGTCAGAGGACAAGGACAGTGCGGCTGCAGCTCGGTCCTTTCCGATGGCATGATGGCGTTTTGATGACAATGATGATGCTTCGAGCGCTCCTCCTCTTGTCTAGTGGGTCTATGTGTCACCATTTTTCTCTATTTTGTTGTCTTGATGACAAAGGGGGAGAAGTGGTGGGTGTTTTTTTAGTGTGTGTTGAAATCTCAAGCCTCGTGTTTCTCGGGTTGTTCTTAGTTGGCTTGAGATACTCTTATTTGATTTCCACTTGTGTGGTTGTGAGCTATTTCTTGTCCTCGTGAGACTCTAGAGTTTTTATTGAACCTTATGCAATGGTCATATCATGCTTATTATGTTGCTTCTTATGTGTCTCATGATATTTGCTCACCACACCATTTCATGAGATCTAGGCACCGTTATAGGTTTATCATGTTGATCTCATGTCTTGAAAATGATAATCTTGGGGTAGCCTCCTATGTGTGTGCTTGATGCATTCTCAAGCATTCATTTTTTCCAGCCACACATATAGGGGGAGCTACCTTTATCATTCATTATCTCATGGCTATTCAAATATTCACATCCCCTATGCCATGCTCTAACCACGTTGTCATCAATGCACCAAAAAGGGGGAGCTTGAAAGTGCAAGTGGCACTTATACTATTTTGGTGTGATGACAATGTGGTCAGTCGAACTAATATCGTTTGCTAAAAGTTTATCTCTGATATTGGTTCCAAGTGCTTCGTCTAGGAGATGTGCGAGCCCCCAATTTAAAAAGGTCAAAGATGTGGTCTACCGACGAGTCAAAGGTTTTAGTTTTTGGTTTGCTTCGAGTCGTAGGAAATACCGCACTATTAAGAGGGATTGGTGTGGATGAAAGTTGTGTGGGAATGTCATTGCAAAACCATATACACTAGCCTACCCAAGTGTGCGTGCATGTGGTACTGAGAAAGCTTATAACAGAAAGTTAGTGGGTACCTCGTGTGCATGGGGTCTTTGAACTCCCGTGCGCACGGGGTACTGCATAACTCTCTGGGTACCCCGTGCGCACGGGGTCTGTTGACCCCCGTGTGCATGGGGTACTGCATAAACTCTCTGAGTACCTAGTGTGCACGAGATCTTTTGATCCCCCCATGCGCACAGGGTGCTGTGAAAGTCTCTGAGTACCCCATGCGCACGGGGTCCAACAAGCAGAAACGACCACCCTGGGACAAACACTATAAAACCCCCCTTTCTTCTTCCTGCATCGCTAAACCTAATTCCTTCTTGAGCTCCACCATTGCTACATCTCATTTTTGCTCAATACTCTCAATCCCTCCATCCAAACTTGTTGAAACTTTGGGGATTGGGAGGCCAAGACCCGATCTACATCTTGACCAAACTAGATCGCGTTCCCCACAATATTTCTTCCCCATTGACTTGTTACTCTTGGAGCTTGGGCTCCTAGGCCGTTAGAGGTTCCTCCAGAAGCTTCCTTGCTTGTGGTGTGCTTCGAAAAAGTTTGTAAAGGTGTGGTGGTCGCCTTTAAGACCAACCCCGAGTGATTCGAGGCTCATCCATTGGGGGTGACTCAAAAGAGACTACGGCGAGCCTCCTTGGCGTTCCGCAAGCTTTGGCTCCAGCACTGCTCTAAACAGAGATTAGCTCTTCCCTAATGAAGAGTGAACTTCGGGATAAAATCCACGTCCTCGCCTCACTTGTGGTTAATCCTTTCCTGCACTTTACCTTGCCTTATATGCTTGTTGGCTTGCTAATTAGATTGTTGCCTAGCATATCTTGCTTTAAGTTTGCTTGTCATATAGGTTGTGTTCACCTAGTTGCGTATCTAGTGAACCCTATTTATCTGCTAAACCTTAAAATTGACAAGAAAGATTAAAATTTGTAGTCTCCTATCCTCCCCTCTAGTCGACCGCATTGACCCTTTCAATAGGTGCTCCCATTAGACCTATATATATACAACCCATGAAATATCCAAAGTTAAAAGGCGCAATTCACATGTAGAAAGATACCCTTGTCCGGATGAAACGTTTGAATCCGAAAGAGCCGTAGAGGGGATAACAGACAAGAAGGCGCCCACAATGTCAAAGTGAGACTTGATAGGTTCCTGGCAGATCCGGTGTTTATGCAAACTTATGGCCCTACTAATGTGAGACATATACCGTCTCCGCGTTTAGAACACTATATGTTGTCAGCAAGGATGCAGAGCCCGTCAACATTGGCGAGCAAGGACCAAAAATATTTATGTATGAAAATGCATGGGCTCGTGAGGAGTCATATGATGTTGGAGTGTTGGATGGTTGGACAAAAGGAGCATGAGTTGTTGGTCTGGCCGACATCAATTCAGCATTGAATAACATGCAATCCCATGTCACAAACTGGAAGGACAAGAAATTTGGTAACACTAAGAATAAAATAAAGAAGGTGAGGAAGGAGTTTGAGAAAGAGAAAGCCAGCTCGTTGTATAGAGGCTCATCTGAGAGAGAGCAAGTGCTAGCTAGACAACTGAACGAATTGCCGCTGATGGAGGGGATCACGGAAAAACATCGATCACGCGCTGATTGGCTTCGGGCTGGTGACCGCAACATGGGTTACTTCCATGTTCAAGCTTCAGCAAGGCGAACCCATAACAAAATTGTTGTTCTGGAAAAGGAAAATGGTTTTGTGTGTGAAAGCACAAATGAAATACATAATGATGTGCAGGATTTTATGCTGAATTGTATTCGGCTCAACAAGAGGTTGACATTGAAACGATGCTCCATCATGTTCCAAACAAGGTCAGCGCTGGCATGAACGAACGACTACTCTGGCTGTTTCAGGAGGACGAGGTGGAGAGTGCGTTGTTCACGATGGCACCATCAAAATCGTCAGGCATAGGTGGATTTACTGCTGGATTCTACCAGCACCATTGGGCGTTGATCAAACAGGATGTGACTAGGGCGGTTCTGGACTTTTTAAATGGTGGTCACATGCCTGATGTGGTTAATAAGACGGTAATAGTACTTATTCCCAAAGTTAAAATCCAAGGAATATTACTCAGTACCGTCCTATTTCTCTTTGTAATGTTATATAAAAAATATGTTCCAAAGTTTTGGCTAACCGGCTTCGTGAGATTCTAGATGAGATTATTTCAGAGGAGCAGAGTGCGTTTGTGCCTGGGTGATTGATTATGGATAACATAATAACAGCGATGAGTGTGTGCATGCCATGAGAAGGAAGAAGGGGAAGCAAGGGTGGTGTGCAGTGAAGATTGACATGATGAAAGCCTATGATCATCTTGAGTGGGTGTACCTTTAAGGGATCATGCTGCAACTTGGCTTCCCGGAAGAGTGGGTTTCTCTTGTGATGAAATGTGTGAATTCTATTAGTTTTCGGATTAAAGTGAATGGAGAACTTCTACCAGCATTCCATCCATCAAAAGGTATTTGACAAGGCGACCCCATATCACCTTACTTGTTCTTGCTTTGTTGGGAAGGATTTTCATCAATTCTAAAAAATATGGTGGCAGATGGATAGATTGTGGCATTAAAGCGGGATTGAGTTCCCCCTAGATCTCACATCTACTGTTTGTTGATGATTGCCTAATCTTCATGAAGGCCGACGCAAGGAGTGCTAGTCGGCTTAATGAGATTTTGGAGGCTTTTAGTCTAGGCTCTGGGCAGCAAGCAAATAAGTTGAAAAGTTTAGTTTTCTTCAGCCCCAAGTGTGGCACGTCAGTTTGTGTAGGGGTTCAAAATGCATTACAAATTCACAGAGTAACCCTTACACAGAAATACCTTGGTCTCCCAACAGCAACAGGAAGGCTTACGGAGCAACAATTTTAGCATGTAGTTGAGATGTCAAGGAGTAGAGTGCAAGGACGGTGTGAAAGATTGCTATCACGTGCAACAAAAGAGGTCATCCCTAAGACAGTCATCCAAGCTTTGTTGACCTATTCTATGAGATGTTTCAAGCTCACAAAAGGTTTGTGCCACAAAGTGACGATAGTAATGTCCAAGTATTGGTGGGCTGGATCGTTGGACAAGCGAGGTATGCATTGGCAAGCATGGGACAAGATGTCAGTTTTGAAGTTTAGATGCGGCATGGGTTTCCGGGACTTGCTAATGTTCAGTGATGCAATGCTAGCAAAGCAAGCATGGTGAATGTTGGTTAATCCAGATAGCCTTTGTGCTCGAGTCCTGAGGGGACGTTACTATTGTTGGGAAATATAGCATGCAATTTCAAAAAAAATCCTACACTCACGCAAGATCTATCTAGGAGATGCATAGCAACAACAGGGGGAGAGTGTGTCCACCGTAGATCGAAAGCGGAAGCGTTTGACAACGCGGTTGATGTAGTCAAACTTCTTCTAGTTCTGACCGATCAAGTACCGAACATACGCCACCTCCGAGTTCTGCGCATGTTCAGCTCGATGACTTCCCTCGAACTCTTGATCCAGCAGAGTGTCGAGGAAGTAGAAGAGTTCCGTCAGCACGATGGCATGGTGACGGTGATGATGAAGTTATCCACGCAGGGCTTCGCCTAAGCACTACGTGAATATGACCGGAGGCGTAAACTGTGGAGGGGGCGCCGCACAAGGCTACAAATCAATGTTGTGTGTTCTAGGCACCCCTTCCCCACGTATATAAAGGAGGGAGGGGAGAGAGGCAGCCTAGGGCACGCCCAAGTAGGAGGAATCCTACTTGGGCCCCTAGTCCAATTCGGCCTCCCCCTTTCCTTTTACCGGAGAGGGAAAAGAGGGAAGAGGGAAGGAGGAAGGAAAGGGGGGGGCCGAACCCCCACCTCCTTCTCCTATTCGGCCTCCTACAATAAGGGGGGGGGGGGGTGGCGCCACCCCTTGTGGGCTGGTGTGCTGCCCTCCTATGGCCCATATGGCCCATATCTTCCCCCCTGGGCTTCCGGTAACCCCCCCGGTACTCCGATATGTACCCGATACACTCTGGAACACTTCCGGTATCCGAATACTATCATCCTATATATCAATCTTTACCTCTCAGCCATTTCTAGACTCCCCATCATGTCTATGATCTCATCCGGGACTCCAAACAACATTCGATTACCAAATCACATAACTCATATAATAGAAAATCGTCATCGAACGTTAAGCATGCGGAACCTATGGGTTCGAGAACTATGTAGACATGACCGAGATACCTCTTTGGTCAATGACCAATAGCGTAACTTTGATGCTCATATTGGCTCCCACATATTCTACGAAGATCTTAATCGGTCGAACTGTTATGGCAACATACTTTATTCCCTTTGTCGTAGGTATGTTACTTGCCCGAGATTCAATCGTTGGTATCTTCATACCTAGCTCAATCTCGTTACCGGCAAGTCTCTTTACTTGTTTCGTAATGCATCATCCTGCAACTAACTCATTAGTTACTTTGCTTGCAAGGCTTCTTATGATGTGCATTACCGAGAGGGCTCAGAGATACCTCTTCGATACTCAGAGTGACAAATCCTAATCTCGATCTATGCCAACCCAACAAACACCTTCGGAGATACCTGTAGAGCATCTTTATAATCACCCAGTTACGTTGTGATGTTTGATAGCACATAAGGCATTCCTCTGGTATCTGGGAGTTGCATAATCTCATAGTCGGAGGAATATGTATTTGACATGAAGAAAGCAGTAGCAATAAAACTGAACGATCATAATGCTAAGCTAATGAATGGGTCTTGTCCATCACATCATTCTCCTAATGATGTGATCTCGTTCATCAAATGACAACACATGTCTATCGCTAGGAAACTTAACCATCTTTGATTAATGAGCTACTCAAGTACATGCATACTAGGGACACGGTGTTTTGTCTATGTATCCACACATATATCAAGTTTCTGGTTAATACAATCCTAGCATGAATAGTAAACATTTACCATGAATAAGGAAATATAAAATAACAACTTTATTATTGCCTCTAGGGCATATTTCCTTCAACTATCCGGATGAGAACTTTTTGAAGGCCACTTATCCTGCAAACACTTATGCAAATTGGCGAGCTATATGCCATGGCAGCGTTGCCCTAAAGAAGGGACTTATCCGTCGTATTGGAGATGGTAGAACAACCGAGATTTGGCATGATATTTGGATCTCTGGAACAATGAGTGGGAGGCTTGTTGCACGCTTGTCTGAGGCCCATGTACACCTAGTAGCAGATCTACTATATGAGGAATATGGGGATTGGGATGTTGAGTTGGTTTGCCAGATTTTCATTGCCCCTGAGCTAATGCTATTCTTGGTATGCCACGGCCAAGAGCATCTTTTGGTGACTTTTGGTCGTGGGATGGAGAGAAAAATGGTGTTTTGCCCGTCCGATCAGCTTACCGGCTGTTGTTGCAAAATAAATTGGCTCAAAATTTTGAGGCAACCAGCTCTTCACATGGGGAGTCAAGTTGGAAATCACTGTGAAAGTTAAGAGTGCAACCTAAGATCAGAGTCTTTTGGCAGAGAGTGATGAAAAATTTCCTTCCCACATCCGATGAACTTTCGTTGTGGCATGTGAGGGAGGATGCCATATGTCCCATGTGTGGTAATGATGATGAGACATTATTTCATACTATGACTCAGTGTGATCATGCTGTTATGTTATGGATGCGGCGGTGAATTTCTTTAATTTGAAGCTTCCTCGGTTGCACCGTGTAATGTGGAAGAAGGATTTGCTAGACCCATAATTTATTAAGAAGGATCATGCTACTATTGCTATTTCAGTTATGTGGGCATTTTGGAGTAATAGAAACAAGTATGCTCATGCTGAGGTCCAGTTCCAACCACAGTACCACACAAATCTATGGAAATCATTTATGAATTAATAAGGGCACTGAACATCCCTTGTCTGACAAATGTTGGTTGTAAATCGGCATGGAATGCGCCTGAACTAGGATGGGTCAAGCTCAATACAAATGGTGCTATAGATATGGCTGGTAGAGCGGCGGGTGTAGGTATTGTTGGGAGGGGACTCCACGGGGTCTTTTCTTGTTGCCAGATGCTCAAAATATATGGCCATTGATGATCCTTTTACTGCGGAGCTATTGGCTTGTTGTGATGCTATGAGACTTGCTATGGAGAAGTCATTTTCTTATATAATTATTGAGTTTGATTGTCAAAACCTTTGCAACATGTGGATGCGGGGAGATGACATGCCCATAGGAGGTCATGTCTTTAGTGAGATGTGGTCTTATCTTCAAAATCTTTGCAACATGTGGATACGAGGAGATGACATGTCCATAGTAGGTCATGTCTTTAGAGAGATGTGGTCTTACCTCTCGAGTTTTCAGGTATTCAAACTTGACTACACACGCAGGGACACTAATGTGGTCGCTTACAGCTGTGCTGGACATTCCCTTTCTTTAGCTGTTTTTTTAATTCAAACATTTCTTATTTATTCATAAAAGGCAGGAATCTGTGCCGAAACAAAGTGCAAAATACAATCAGGTGGTTCTTGTAACCAGACCTTACATAGCTCACTAGACACTCCTTCCTTAGCAAGTGTATGTGCCACCCAGTTTGTTGACCGTCGAGTCCAGCTAATCTTCCACTACTGCCGCGCCTCTAGCATCATTTTCACCTCTTCGATTGTCTGTCCCAGCACCGAATAGTCCTTCTCCTTGCTCTGAAGCATGCACACTATTTCTTTGCAATCCATTTCAATATGCAAGTTGGCTGCATTGACCTCGTCGGTGAGCTGCAGTGCCCTACGGCAAGCACGAAGCTCGTTTACAGCTGGATCCCCCCTACAGGGAAGAAATGGCACGCTCCGCCCAGGAAGGCACCCTCATGATTTCGGAAGACCACTCCAGTGCCTCTTTTATTTCCTGTTTTGGACGTAGCTCCATCAACATTTTCTTTGATCCATCCTTCATCCGGCGGTTCCCACTTCTGCTCCATAGCCCGGTTCACCCGTTTGCTTTCTCTCCCGTGGACTGCCTGCCACTCTTCCATTGCTTTAAAACCCTTTCGTGCTATATCATGAGCTTCATCTATCTTTCTCCCGCCCCGCCCCTCGCATTGTTCCTTGCCAGCCACAACCCGTATATCCCCTGAAGCAAGACAACTTTCTCGTCGTCTGATGCATTAGCTATCCAGGAGAGAAGCCAGTTAGAAAGATCACCCTGAGAGCTGACCGACACCGGCGGGATCGCCACAGGAACTCCCATTTCCGAGTGCATAATCTTCCAAAACTTGGTTGAGTGATAACATCCCTAGAAGCGATGATAGTTGGTCTGTTCACGTCCACAGGCCACACAAAATACCCCCCCCCCCCTGCTTGATGCATCTTCTTTGGAGCTCGAAACCTACTGCCAGTCCATTCCGAATCAGCCTCTAAGCATGCTTTTTAACTTTGCTCGGGGCAACAGAGTCCCATAGGCTCAACCAGTCCATGTGGTTCTGTACTGACGATGAAGATTCCGGCCGTCCGGATCTAAGTCTTTTCTGTGCCATTCTCAGATGATAGGCAGATCACACCGAAAAGATACCTTTTTTGTGAAGTTCCAAGCCTGGTAATCCTCCACCGCCGGCCCTCCAATTTGGATTTCCATGTTTTCCCCTTTCTTTACCTGTTAATCAGTGTACTTTTGATGTAATCCCTGAGTTTTTGATTGAGCATGTTCAATCAGATATGACCCGCTTCAATGAATAAATTGTCACTAGGGCGGTTCTCAAAAGAAAGAAAAAAAGCCGTAGATCACATGTACAGAGACAAAAGCAGTGCATGTATCGGGGGGCATCACACGGCTGTGGTTAGGTCGTATTCAATGCGAGTAGCGGGGTAAAAGATGCCGCACAAGGCGCCAGCCAGGGGGTACGTGCGTGCACTGTAACTGTGGCGCCTATGTATAAATGCATCTCTTGTACTATACTGCTACCAGTTTGGTTTGGTGGAGGCTCACTAATCTGATAGCACTACTACAGTGTCGACCAGCAGTTGTGTGCAAGGAAATGTTGGGCCCTTTTCACTCACTGCCCTTGACACGTCGCGTTGCATGCACATTACGTCTTGTTGCTCGAGTTGTTGTTGTTTTTTTGTTTTTTTTGCGGGAAACTCGAGTTGTTAATTACCGGACGAGACGCGCACATGCAGGGTGACGGTGAGCAGGCAGGCATCACGTACGGGCGCGACGTAGGTGCTCGTGCGCGATGGCCCCATTGGGGTGCTACACATGTACTGGCGAGGCACTGGTCGTCCTGGCGCGTGCTGCATGCAGCCCTGGGGCAGGGCTCCAGGGTATCCAGACCACGTAAACTGTGGCGCTTCAGTAATCAGGCACGGACGAGCGCGCTCTCTCTCTCTCAAAGATCGGTGATGGTCAAAGATCGATGAGCGTGAAAAGACGGGAGCCCAACAACAGTCGCCACAGGAGCCTGCAGCGCCTGCACCACCAGCTAGTGGCTGTTGGCTCTCTCTCAAAGAAAAAACTATAGCCAGCTAGTGGGTGGCCAGCAGAGCAGGCATGCATGGTAGCGAGGGCGGGCTCCAGGGCACAGCGACAGTGCTACGTCTAGCGCGGCTGCGTCTCGCGAGTAACTCTGGCGCCGTCGCAGGCGCCGGCCACGGGCTGCCAGGGCGGTCTGGAGCTGGGCGCGCGGCCGGCCTCCGTCGTCGTGGCCCGTGCATCAGCGAGCGGGGCACGGGGTGGCTGCCTGCCCTGCCCTGCCCAGCGGCTGCCGCGGCAGCGAAGTTAATTGGATTGGCCGGCGCGCGCGGCGAGACCTGGAGGAACTGCTGGACACACGGTGGTGGGCTGGAAGGCTTTCATGCTTCGACTTTGGAGTAGCAACACGACGCGCGCCTCGGTCGGCCCGAGCCTCGCGGAAAAGGACATGCGTGATGCGTCTGGCCCTGTGTCTGCGCCGGAGCTGCCTGATGTATGATAGTACACCGTAGCGGCAGCACGCATGGCGCCGGTGTAAAGGGCGTGCGAGCGTGCGCGCTGCGCACTGAACAGAGCGGGCAGCAGCTGTGTAGTACTGTGCAAGCACGTAAACGTCGCTGCCTCTGGAAAGTTGAGCTATACATGAGCGATTTTCATCGAACACGTTTTTCCTAGGTGTACAATGCGTTGAAATAAGCTGTGTGATACACTCTCGTAGAGCTAAGAGGATCTGCGGCCCGACTTGTCAAATCCAACCCATGTAGCAATCGCGGACGCTGACCGGTCACACCTTAAATATCCTCTTTCACAACCGGATACATTAATGACAAAACCTCGAATCCATACAATTACATGCAACATAAAAATAGATTAAATACTAGTAAGATGCCCGTGCGTCGCACGTAACACCGAAATGCATTGATCCAGACCATCTCATGTTTAACAAATATTGATAGGTTTCTTCGGATATTCATTCTTCTCTAGAGCTCACAAGCATCCGGGTGAATAGTAGATGTAGGGAAAATCGGTTAAAAAATATCTTTTGCAAACAAAAGCATTCAAGTGTTCAACCTGCATCCAGAACTTCATGAAGAAATAACACTTATTGTGCTTTGCAAAAAATGATTTAAAAAAAAATGAGTATCGAATTTGTTTATCTTTTCTAGACCGCCATGAATGTAACTCGGGATAACTTGGAAGGGGGCGGAGGAGATGGCGAGGAGGAGGGGGTCGTGGTGGTGGTTGGCAATGCGGCCTAAGAGAAGGCATGAGAGGCGTTGGGGACAGACTACGCCAAGAGCAGTGACCTCTCTAGATCCTTCTTATTTTTTCCTGAAATGGCTAGATGAGCTGAGAGGTAGGGGGGTATCTACAAACAAGGAGTGGAGTGCGGGGGTCTTTTTGCAAAACTGACATAGTTTGTCTTAGATGCGTTGGATGTAAATCAAACGGTTGTAAATGAAGGATGGCAGGCACATCATCATCACCAACTCAGCTTTTTATAAGAGTAGAGATTCACGTGCGACCATTTTTATTGTTCCAGATGTGTCCATGTCTGGCGGACGACTGAGCCCCTCGAAACGGAAATAATGTGAAAAAGGTCGTGCTTCCGGCTCTATTTTTTTTCTTTTTTTTGTCATTCCATTTTTTCAGGTTGTCTTTTTTTGGTTTTTATTCCTTTTTATCCTTTTGGGTTTTTTTCCTCATTTTTTTCTGTTGTTTCATTAAAAAGGTTCATCTAACCTACTAACACGGGATCTAGTTTCGAAGATCTCGAAGCGAGAAATCCAACAATGAAAACGGTTAGGGATTTAGACGCACAATTCAAGAGATAAAATATTTTGAATCAATGAATCAACAAAAAAAAAAACTCTCAGGTTGCGACAAAGCAACACACAATGCATCAATTGATAGTGCATGAGAAGGTAAGAGTGACCTTTACAAGGGAAACCCTTAAATAGTACTCCCTCCGTTCCGATTTACTCATCATGGTTTTAGTTCAAATTTGAACTAAAACCACGATGAGTAAATCGGAACGGAGGGAGTAATTCGCCTCCAATGTTCGCACATCCTGAGTTATCGGGGGTGTGGTTAATTGCCTATATGGCCCATGCGGCGTGAATTTCCTTAAGCCACACAGCTTATGTAAGGGCGCGTTTAGACCATAGCACTGACGTGGTTGACTAAGGGCCAGTTCTTTTGCTATTTTTTTGGGCTTCCAGAATAAGCTGCCCCCCTACCTAGCTTATTCTAGAAGCCAAACCAAAATTTTTCTTTTAGAAGCCTACTAGTCAAGTCTTAACTATTAGGCTTCTAAAAAAATAATTTTGGTTGGGCTTTTAGAATAAGCTGGATAGGGGTAGCTTATTTCAGCTTATTCTAGAAGCTAGCAGAAGAACTGGCCCTAAATATTTGGTCATTGACCGGAGGGATGGTGTGCCTTTAGTTTAGATCCAATTATTTGGCTCGCCCTAGCCTCATTGGTCTTTCCCTTTCTTTCTTTTTTTGAAATTGGTCTTTCCCTTTCATAATGCCACTTTAGCTATATGTAAGTCGTTTGGATATTTATTTTTAGTAAATCTATTTTTTGACCGTTGATTTCTAATGTAAGATTCGTGTACTTTTTCGGGGCTAGTTTATTTGTTGTTTTGGGCTGTTTTTTACTGTCCATATATTTGGGCCAGTCAATTCTTTAACGGGCCGATGCCCATTCCAGTGCGACATAGCCTTCCTCTTTCTTCTTTGTTTTTCTCTTTTGTTTTTATGCGTGTTTTCTTTTCTTTTCTTTTCTATATTAGTGTTTTTTTTCTTTTATGGGTATTTTTGGAACGTTGGGTCACTGTCCATATATACATACAAATACGATATAATATCTACCACAATTTCACTATTATATGATTATTATTTTCATATTAATAAAAGAGCAGTTTCAGTGCAAACTTGTGTGCAAGTTTTTTTATTTCTTAAAGGGAAATACCAACGGCACTAATTCATTCTTTTTTAGAAAACTTCATTATTTT
>NC_057807.1:558811341-558819770 GCF_018294505.1 Triticum aestivum
GGTCGGGCTTCGCGGGCCCGCGGGCGGAGCGGAGGAGAGAGAGAGGGCCGGCGGGGAAACGTGGCCGGCGCTGGTTGGAGGAGCCGGCGGCGGAGGCGACGTGGCGCTCCATGATTGGCCGGGGCGATGTGTCCGGCGGACATGTCCGTCGCGGATCGGACATGTCCGGTGGGCGAGAGGAGCGGGGCTAGGGTTTGGGGTCTATTTCATCCGAGATTTTGGACGGGGAGGGCATATTTGTAGGTAGAGGGAGCTAGGAGAGTCCAAATGAGGAGCGGTTTTCGCCCACACGATCGTGATCGAACGACCAAGAGCATGGAGGGGAGTTTGCTGGGTTTTGGGCCACTTTGGAGGGGTTGTTGGGCTGCAACAAAAGAAGGGGTTTCGGTCTGCGCGGTTAACCGTTGGAGTATCAAACGACCTCCAAATGGCACGAAACTTGACAGGCGGTCTACCGGTGCTATACCAAGGCCGCTTGGCAAACCTCGGGCCATTCCAAGAAAGTCTAACACCCACTCACAACAGGAGACAAAAGGGGAACGCCGGAGGACATAGGAGTACTGGATTGCGAAACGGACAACGGGGAAAATGCTCGGATACATGAGACGAACACGTATGCAAAATGAGATGCACATGATGACATGACAAAGTGCAACACGCAAGCAAATGACATGGCAACGAAGGCGAAATACTGGCAGACACCTGGCGCATCGAAACCAGGGCGTTACAACACTCCTCCACTAACAAGAGATCTCGTCCCAAGATCTTAGGACCGAGACGGAAGGGAAAAAGGGATGAGGTGAAACAAGAACTCAAGAGAAGAATCAAAGAATCGAGAGCACTCGAGAAGAAGAGGGGAACAACGAGAATGACGAGAATCAAAAGCTCACGGAATCAGATAGACTATGAAACGACTCCGGTTAGAATGACATAAGAAACGAATAAGACTAAAAGGACTTAGGCAGTACTCCGACTGAAAATGGAAGGAATAGAACATGAACTTCACAAGATGGAATGACACTTGATGAACTCTTGAAGGATGAATTAAATCATGAAGAACCACCATGAATAACTCCGTAGACAAAAGGATGACGAAATAACATGAAGGATGAAAGAATAGATGAGCGTTGCGATGATTTAGATGGAGGTTCTGACGAGATGGCCGAGGAAATATGAACTCCAGAAAAGAAAAGATGAAACACTTGGAACTAGAATTTATTCATCAAGAACAAACTCCGAAGAAAAGGATTAATCACTTGGATGGAATAAAAATAAGATTTATTGTATGCTTATCCTTCATCAAATTAAATTGATGACAAGCAATGGATTTTGCATACTACTTATTCTTCTTTAAAAGGATTGAGAAGTGGCATATCGTGAACTTGAGAAGGTCTTCATGAACCACCGGTAGGTTGAAAAGAACGAATGAATTAATATGATAATCAAAGAAAAGAATCTTGAATGATCCATCGTAAGAATTCGGAAATGACTGACGAAAGAGAGTGAATCACCGGGAAGAATTAGAAAACCAAGTATGCTAGAGGGGATTAGATGCAAAAGAATAAGGAGATCAAGAGCTGATTAAAGAACAGTTGAACGAAGCACCGGGATAATTGGATAATGGTAGCTGAAATGTGAGGACGGAGAATTTTTTTGGAACGATGGCCTCCGGTGAAAAGAAACAGAAATCAACTCCTGAAAAACTCCGGATAGGTGAGAAAAAGGAATATCTGACAAATGGAATAATTTGAGAGGATAACATGAAGCTAGAACCACGAATCTTCGGGAGAACGGGCAAGATTTAAAGAAACTCTTCTTAGATCTTCAAAGCTGAGAAAGACGATGAGAAACACCACCGAAATTACTGAGATACTTGGGGAGAATGAAAAGCGAAGAGGTTGAGACAACAATGAAAATGACTTGAAATTGATCTTCGAAAAGATCTGACTGATGAAATTCATTCTTACGTCACACTTGAAAAGAATTGCGAATAACTCCGGGGGAATCAGAAGAGTCAGGTAAGATCCTGGGAAAAGACCTGTGGGTTAGGGCCCTCTAAAAGAAAAACACCGTTGAAAAGGATTGTTGAAAAGATAAATGATGCACCAGAACAATTGAAATATTTGAATGAGGTGACAACCTCGAATTAATTGGAATACAGACGAATCTCCTGAGATGTCTTCCGAACTCCAGAATGATTGAATGGCGAGAGGCAAGCGAGCAGGGAAAACACTTGAGCCGAGGGGAAGAATAATAACTACCGAAAAACTTGAATTGAATCCACCGGAAAAAGAAAAGAGATGAAGAATGTCCACCGAGACGAGAATTCACCGGTTGAAATAATTGAGGGAAGACTGAAGAGACTCCGTACGAATGAAATTGATGCTCGAAAGAGACTCAGACTCCGGGAAGAAAAAGTGTGGGAGGGCGGGAAAACAAAGGCACCTGGAAGGGAGAATCAACGAATATCTTGAAGAGAAAACACCGGTTAAAATCATTGAGGAAAGAAGGCAAAGACTTCGCACGAGTAGGATGGATACTCAATTACGGACTCCGGCTCCAAGATGAAAAAGGGGTGGGCGGGTGGGAAAAGAAAACAACTGAGAATTGAACGTGGCAAAGATGAACAGGCTCGAGTCAACTTGACGAGAAATGCACCGGATAAAAGAGATGAGGAACAACGATCGAAAAACCAACTGCGTGATCCTAAAGAAAAATTTGAATGAGAGAGGAGTAATTCAAAACACCTACGTCAGGATTCCTGACCAGAGCGACGAAGGGGCTGAGGAGTAAAAAGAATTCCTACTCTTCGATATAACTAGACTCCGAAAACAGTTTTCTCCTAGACTCAACAATGACCAAACTACACGATCAATCAAGGGGGCTCCTAGGGTCGGTCGAGGCTCTGATACCAACTTGTCACGCCCAATATGCGACCCTATCCAAAAGGAACTCGAAGGTCCCACCAAGGATAGACCCGCATATTGAAACACTTTTACAAGGTGGATATCATTACATCAACATTACATAATAGATGAGGATACATACATAAGGCATACAATGCCACTCAAATACAGCATCATCATACATTAGAGTATCATCCGACTACAGATGAAACACAAACAGAAGCTCAAATGACATCCACCCTGCTAGCCCAGGCTGCCGACCTGGAACCTATCCCCTGATCAAAGAAGAAGCACAAGAAGAACTCCAAAACAAGCAACATCGCTCTCGCGTCATGATCATCGCATAAACTGTACCTGCAACTGTTGTTGTAGTAATCTGTGAGCCACGAGGACTCAGCAATCCCATTACCATGGGTATCAAGACTAGCAAAGCTTAAAGGGAAGGAGGGGGGTAAAGTGGTGAGGTTGCAGCAGCGACTAAGCATATATGGTGGCTAACATACGCAAATAAGAGTGAGAAGAGAGCAAAAGGAACAGTCGTCAACTAGCAATGATCAAGAGGTGATCCTGAACTCCTACTTACGTCAAACATAACACAGAAACCGTGTTCACTTCCCAGACTCCGCCAAAAAGAGACCATCACGGCTACACACACGGTTGATGCGTTTTACTTCGGATCTGGTGTCAAGTTATCTACAACCGGACATTAACAAATTCCCATCTTCCTATAACCGCAGGCACATCTTTCGAAAGATTATACCTTGCAGGGGTGTCCCAACTTAGCCCATGATAAGCTCTCGCGATCAACGAAGGATATACCTTCTCCCAGGAAGACCCGATCAGACTCGGAATCCCGGTTTACAAGACATTTCGACAATGGTAAAACAAGACCAGCAAATCCGCCCGATGCACCGACATCCCGATAGGAGCTGCACATATCTCGTTCTCAGGGCAACACCGGATGAGCAATCCGTACAACTAAAACCTGACCTCAAGTTTCCCTGAGGGGGCGCTGCAAAGGGCTCTAGTTCGGACCAACACTTAGACAAGCACTGGCCCGGGGGGGCTAAATAAAGATGACCCTCGAGAGAGCGACTCCCAAGGGAAAAGTAGGTGGTGGTGAGGCAAATGGTAAAACCAATGTTGGGCCTTGTTGGAGGAGTTTTATTCAAAGCGAATTGTCAAGGGGGTCCCATAAATCACCCGACCGCGTAAGCAACACAAAATCCGGGAACATAACACCGGTATGACGGAAACTAGGGCGGCCAGAGTGGAACAAAACACCAGGCATAAGGCCGAGCCTTCCACCCTTTACCAAATATATAGATGCATTAATTAAATAAGAGATATTGTGATATCCCAACAAAATCCTGTCCACCATGGAGAAATCTTCAGCTTCACCTGCAACTAACAATGCTATAAGAAGGGCTGAGCAAAGCGGTAACATAGCCAAGCAACGGTTTGCTGGGAAGGGTGTCAAAGGTTAGAGGTTCATGGCAATTTGGGAGGCTTGATGAGCAAAAGATAGGTAATGCAGCAAGGCGATAGAACGAAGCAACTAGCATAGCAATGATAGTAGTGAGATCCAGGGTAGCTGTCATCTTGCCTGAAATCCCGCAAGGAAGAAGAACGAGTCCATGAAGAAGATGAACGGATGAAGCCACGAAGATGAACCAAGCGTAGACGAACGAATCCTCACAATCGCAACGAAACGAGAACTATCGAAAAGAAGCACACAACATGGTAAACACACCACTCATGAACAAGGCATGATGCACAACAAGCATGATGCATGACAAGGCTACATGAAGCTACTCATGGCAAGTGATGATGCATACAAGAGCCACACATCAAAGCAAGTTTAAATGAGGCCGGAAACAACATATAACCATTCAGGTAAGTCCTCATATGTAAATTTCAAAGTTGGACCAGATCTGAATAAACATTATGTTCAAGTTGTTAAACAGCAAGTTAAGATGCGCCAATATGATCTACACGAGATTCTAGTCAAGTTACATATAAAGTTCATTTAATTCGGAGCTACGCCCTAGAAGATATGAGCAAAACAAGTTAAACATGGCATTGATGCAAAATGCACCCAAACATCAAGAAAACACTCTCAAACAAGGATGCAATATGATAATATGAAGCTACACGCAAAATCAAGCAAATTTCATATAGAGCACACTCAAAACGGAGCAACGGTGCAACACATACACATGAAACAAGTTATAATAACAATCTGTCCAAAACAGCAACTAGGCATATTGCAAGCATCAAATCAACAAGCTACAGAATCTCAACGTAATAACAAAAGGCATGGACGTGAAGTACAGGTAAAGCATAACAAAACATGAACACTGAGCTATCTCCAGAAATCACTAGAACATGCTCAAACACACATGACAAGATTGCAAATAATAATAGTTTCAGACTTTAGCAGAAATAACATCAGGTTGCAATGTTTAGAGCTACCAAACAACATGTTACAGGAACTTATCATGGCAACCAAAGGCATGGAATGAATCTACTAATTCCATAGAACAATAGTCCCTTACTGACCAAGAGCCAAAAAGGACCAGAAGATATGATGGCACCCATGTAAACAAGGCAAGTTATATGACAGATTCATACATGGCAGGAACAACAATAAGTAGGCATGTTGGTGAGCTTGAACCACTCACTACAGAGCAATACATGGCATGACAAGGCAAAAAACAGTAAGAAGACATGTTTATGAAGCAAAGCATGTCAAGAACAAGTTCATAGGGTGCATGGATAACTAACAACAATCATGGAAACATTGAACTTCATGTTAACAGGCTGACAGCAACATCATTTAGCAAATTTAGAGCAAGATATGAACAATCTCCACAAGCTATAAATGCAACCAGGGGCATGTATACATAGAGCATAACCATGTGTACAAAACATCCTTACTTAAGTATCTCAAAATAAGCATGGATCTCTTTGTAGCATCAAGTTTACATGGCATCAAAATAACAGCAGAACAGGGACTAAAATCAGCAACATTACGAAGCCTAGTTTGCATGCTTGTGCTAGTCACCACATTGATCACAAAAATACATGGCATCCACCCCTGGAAAGATGGCATGGCATAGATCAAAACACATGTAGACATCAACCTCATAGGATGCACACATCAATCATGGAAAAAATGACAAATGGGCATGTTATAACAGTTTCAGCAGATTAACAGCAACATGCACTCTTGCAATGATGATTCATGCATCAAGATGGACTCAAATGAATATGATGCAATGGAATGAAATGAAGTACTCGTTGAGGCGAACAATTTGACATATTACACGCATGAAACGGAGCTACGGATGCAGAGATATGATGCGATGAACATGGCATGATAATGTCAAAATACTCAGGGGGACAGTGGAATTTCACCTCAGGGACAAAGTCAACGCGGCGGGAGAGACGGCGGATCTCGCCGGAGATGTCGCCGGACTTGCGGGAAACGGCGGCCGGCGTTGAAGGGGGGCTCGCCGGAGCGCGGGGGAGCCGGATCCGGTCGCTCCTCGACCGGATCTGGACGGAGGCGGCGAGCGGCGAGGTCGGCGACGGTGGGACGGTGAGGGGCGCCGCGGCGGCGCTCGGCACGGAGGCGGCCGGCTGGAGAGCGGGCGGAGGCGGCGCGGGGCCTGGTGCAACGACGAGAAGGCGGCGCAGCGGCGGAGGTTGGGCCACACGCTCCGCATCCTCTTCCTTCTCCAGCAATGTGTCTTGCGTCAGGTACGCCTTGAACTCCTCGATCTAGCACCCCTCCCGAGGCTCGAGTGCCAGGAGCAGACGGGCTCCCGAGGTTGGGCCGCAGGCGGGGGCTCCTGAAGTTGGCGGTGAGGAGAGCTCCTCCCGAGGTGGGGCTGGCCTAGTGGTTGGTGGGGTTGCTGAGGGCTTGAAGAGACGTTCTTCGAAGTCACCTAGTTCCTGGGGCTGACACTTTGACGCCCTCTTGGCGATCTCATCAGCTTCCTTGTTTGTGTCGCGGGGAACGTGCTGCAGCTCTTTCCCCAGGAATTGCTTCTCCATCTTGCGTACTTCTGTGAGGTACGCCTCCATGTGCTCGTCCCTTGGCTCGTACACCTTGTTGGAGAAGTTGACGAGGAGCTGAGAGTCACCCCTGATGGTAAGGCACTTCACTCTCTCAGGGCTGCTGTAGCCTTGATGCCGGCGATCAACCCCTCGTACTCAGCAATGTTGTTGGAGACCTTCTCGCCCTGCTGGAAGCAGGGCTGCATGGCCTAGTAGAGATTGTCTTGGGTGGGCGAGATAAGCACTGCTATAACCCCCGCGCCCTGGCGCACGAACATGCCGTCTAAGTACATGACCCAACCGTCCGGTGCTTCCCTCCCTGGCGAGAGGGACTGGTTCTCACCTGCTTCGAGCTCCGGGGTGAAGGTCCATTCTGCCACAAAGTCGGCGAGCACAACCCCATTGATGACCCTGGTTGTGCCGAACTCCAAGTCAAACGCTTGTAGCTCGATGTTCCATTTGGCAACTCTTCCCACAACATTGGGACTCCTGAGCACTCTCTCCAGCAGGAAAGCTGAGACAACCTTGATGGGGTGACCCTGGAAGTAGTGGCGCAGCTTGCGCGAGGCCACCAGGAGTGTAAGCAAGAGGTTCTGAGGCATGGGGTATCATGCTCTCGCATCTCATAGCACCGTGCTGACGAAGTATACCGGGTGCTAAACGAGGGCGAGAGAGCTGGTGGAGTCTTCGGCTCCCGGGGCTGAGGTGTTTCTCGTGGATCGACCGCTGCCTCGGGAGCATTGTCCTGGTGTTGCGCTGCCTCACCCGGCTTGGTGGCTCCATTTGGCTGGCCCTTGACTTGGCGCTCTTCTCTGATGGCCACCAACGCTACGCTGGCGGAGTGGGGCGCTTAATCTCGGGTCAATATGCTTAATCTGAAGTCAAATCCCACTAAGTGGTCAAACTTCTCGGAAGGTCACCCATCCTCACACTACTCCAGCTCGAGCACACTTAACTTCGCAGTTCTATCAAACCCTAGCACCACCTCACTTAACAGGCACTTGTCGATATATCTATCATATCAATCCTATTAATCCTTGTTGATGTCTAGGACTTTGTTCATGTTCATGAGTATGATGTAATTTTGAAAAAAAAAATCAAACTTCCCGGTCATATTACGTATCATATTTTGAAAGAAAAATTGAAACCAATTTTTTTTCTGTTACTAGTGGCGCACCTAGCAAATGGTGCGCCACTAGTAAGTTTGATTTTTTTTTTCCATTTTCCCCCTCTAGATCTTAAAAGCCCCGTATCTTTTATTATGTTAGGTTTTTGGGGATTTTGAAAATGTTTAACGGGGTTTCCCCCGTTAAATTCGGATGTAACTTTTCGAGTAGATGATTTTTCATATAAAAAACTTTTTAATCCGAGTTCATATGCAAAAGTTATGCCCATTTTACAAATTCCAGAGAGATTTCGCAAATAAAGTCGAAAGTCATATTTGTAAATTTTCCCAAC
>NC_057807.1:558820024-558865160 GCF_018294505.1 Triticum aestivum
GGAATTTTTGGGCCAAGTTAGTAATGGCGCACCGTGGGAGTGGTGCTCCATTACTATAAAAAATAAAAAAATTTGAAAAGTAATGGCGCACTATCCCCTGGTGCACCATTACTAGTTTTGAAAAAAAATTGTTACTAGTGGCGCATCGTGGATGTGGTGCGCCATTAGTATTTGGACACTAATGGCGCACTAACACGTGGTGCGCCATTAGTATATAGTAGTGGCGCACCACATGTGTGGTGCGCCATTAATGTCCATATTATCTATAGCCCTTTTCCTAGTAGTGCCTATACTATCGGGATTAGTGTTAAGCCTAAATAAATGTTATTAGGTGTTTGCATTGAGCATGAACAAGATTGGATCATGTTTATTGCAATACAGTTATTCATTTAAGTCACAGAATAATTGTTATTCTGTTTACATGAATAAAACCTTCTATGGTCATACACCCAAAGGAGAATGGTTTATTGAATCTCGATCGTAGTAATACACATATTCATAATATTGAAACGAAAAGATGTAGAGTTGAAAATGATAGTGCAACATACTTGTGGCACTGCCGTTTAGGTCATATTGGTATACAACACATGAAGGAACTCCATGCTCATGGACTTCTGGAATCACTAGATTATGAATCATTTGATACTAGTGAATCATGCCTCATGGGCAAAATGACTAAAACTCCATTCTCCAAAACAATGGAGCGAGCTAATGACTTATTGGAAATAATACTTATCGCCGTATGCGATCCGATGTGCGTTGAAGCACGCGGCGGGTATCATTATTTGAGTAGATGTGGGTATATCTACTTAATGAAACACAAGTCTGAAACATTTGAAAAGTTCAAAGAATTTCAGAGTGAAGTAGAGAATCAACATAACAAGAAAATAAAGTTTCTACGATCCGATCGCGGAAGCGAATATTTGAGTTATGAGTTTGGTCTTCATCTGAAACAATGTGGAATAGTTTCACAGCTCACGCCACCTAGAACACCAGAACATAATGGTGTGTCCGAACGTCGTAACCATACTCTATTGTATATGGTGCGTTCTATGATGTCTCTTACCGATTTTCCTTTATAATTTTGGGGTTATGCATTAGAGACAATTGCATTCACATTAAATAGGGCACCATCTAAATCCGTTGATATGACACCATATGAACTATGGTTTGGCAAGAAACCAAAGCTATTGTCGAGGGTTTGTCACGACGGATGTCCTTGCAAAAGGACTTAAATGTGGAGCTATCGCAACGTAGTTAGCATGGTTAAACGGGACAAAGGATACAGGGAGTTTACCTAGGTTTCGGCCCCTCACGGTGGAGGTAAAGGCTACTCCAGCTTCTAGTTGTATTGCTCGAGTCTCGATTACTGAAAGAACTGGATATCGACTAGAGGGGGGAGGTGATTAGGCGATTTTTATGAAAGTCTTCAAAACATGGGAGTTTTGAAGAAAAACAATAGAAATGACCCTATTTATATGCAGCGGAAGGTAGACTACACTAGGCAAGCCATAGTCGAGTATTCAATGAAGTGAAAGCACGAAGACTATTAGCAGCTAGGTAGTAAGGATCAGGATGGACGATAGTATGAAGCCAACCAGAACAAGTAGTCACTCAGTGAAGTCAAACAGATAATGCAAGCAGGCAATGACTTCACGAAGACAAACAGTAAGTAAGGAGAAGTAAGAGATAGAACCAGTAGCTTGGAGAGGACAATGATTTGTTCGACCAGTTCCAGTTGCTGTGACAACTGTACATCTGGTTAGGGAGGCTGAGATTTAACTCAGAAGACCGTGTCTTCACCTTATTCCCATTGAGCTAAGGAAACTTAGTCCTCGCCCAATCACTCTGGTAAATCTTCAAGGTAGACTTCCAAACCTTCACAGACTTCGTTCACCGGCAATCCACAATGACTCTTGGATGCTCAGAACGCGACGCCTAACCGGCTGGAGGATTCAAAGTCCTTAAGTGCAACAAGTCTTCAGATCACGCGAACAGAAAGACTTCAGTGATGACAAACACTCTTTGGGCTCTGGGTGGTTTGGGATTTGTCCTCGCAAGGATTCTCTCTGAAAGGGTTCGGAGGTGGGTTGCTCTCAAACGAAAAAAGCCGTGAACTAACTCTGAGCAGCCACCAATTTATGGTGTAGGGGGTGAGCTATTTATAGCCACTAAGCAACCCGACCTGATTTGTCCGAAATGACCCTGGGTCACTAAGGAACTGACACGTGTTCCAACGGTCAGATTTCAAACACACGCGGTAGCTTGACTTGGCTACAAGTAAACCTGACTTATCCGACTTTGGATAAGATTTGCACTCATTGTATTCGCTCGAAGACATAGGATTTGGTTGAGCATCACTTTAGTCACTCTGACTTTGTTCACTTGGACCCCACTTAACAGTGCGGTGGTTCCTATGACTCAATAACTAAGAAAAGGAAACAACGAAAAAACTAAGTCTTCGTGCTCCATAGTCTTCAATGTGAATGGCTTCACAGACCACCATTCTCTTCAATGTCTTCACACATTTTTAGGGGTCATCTCCGGTAGGTAAACCGAATCAATGAGGGACTACTACCTGTGTTATCCTGCAATTCTCACAAACACATTAGTCCCTCAACCAGGTTTGTCGTCAATACTCCAAAACCAACTAGGGGTGGCACTAGATGCACTTACAATCTCCCCCTTTTGGTGATTGATGACAAATTGGTTGAAGTTTTCAACGGGGATAAAAGCATGTGAAATTGTAAATGTTGGGGAACGTAGTAATTTTAAAAAAATCCTACGCACATGCAAGATCATGGTGATGCATAGCAACAAGAGGGGAGAGTGTTGTCCACGTACCCTCGTAGACCGAAAGCGGAAGCGTTAGCACAACGTGGTTGATGTAGTCGTACGTCTTCACAGCCCGACCGATCAAGCACCAAAATTACGGCACCTCCGAGTTCTTGCACACGTTCAACTCGATGACATTCCTCGGACTCCGATCCAGCAAAGTGTCGGGGAAGAGTTCCGTCAGCACGACGGCATGGTGACGATCTTGATGTTCTACCGTCGCAGGGCTTCTCCTAAGCACCACTACATTATTATCGAGGAGAACTACGGTGGAGGGGGGCACCGCACACGGCTAAGAGATCACAAGGATCAATTGTAGTGTCTTAGGGGTGCCCCCCTGCCCCCGTATATAAAGGAGCAAGGGGGAGGCCGGCCGGCCCTCTATGGTGCGCCCCCCAAGAGGGGAAACCTACTAGGACTCCAAGTCCTAGTAGGTTTCCACCTAAAGGGAGAGAGGGGGAAGGAAGGAGAGGGAGAGGGAGAAGGAAAGCCCCCCCCCCCTCTCCTAGTCCAATTCGGACCAGAGGGGGAGGGGGCGCACGGCTTGCCCTGGCCGCCCCTCTCTCTCCACTAAGGCCCATCGAGGCCCATTAGTTCCCCCGGGGGTTCCGGTAACCCTCCGGCACTCCGGTTTTATCCGAAACTTCTCCGGAACACTTCCGGTGTCTGAATATAGTCGTCCAATATATCAATCTTCATGTCTCGACTATTTTGAGACTCTTCGTCATGTCCGTAATCACATACGGGACTCCGAACAAACTTCGGTACATCAAAACTCATAAACTCATAATATAACTGTCATTGAAACCTTAAGCGTGCGGACCCTACGGTTTCGAGAACTATGTAGACATGACCGAGAACCATTCTGGGTCAATACTGAAATAGCGGAACTTGGATACTCATATTGGCTCCTACATATTCTACGAAGATCTTTAGTGGTCAAACCGCATAAAAACATAAGTTGTTCCCTTTGTCATCGGTATGTTACTTGCCCGAGATTTGATCGTTGGTATCTCAATACCTAGTTCAATCTCGTTACCGGCAAGTCTCTTTACTCGTTACGTAATGCATCATTCCGTAACTAACTCATTAGCTACATTGCTTGCAAGGCTTACAGTGATGTGCATTACTGAGAGGGCCCAAAGATACCTCTCCGACAATCGAAGTAACAAAACCTAATCTCGAAATAAGCCAACTCAACATGTACCTTTGGAGACACCTGTAGAGCTCCTTTATAATCACCCAGTTACGTTGTGACGTTTGGTAGCCCAAAAAGTGTTCCTTCGATAAACTGGAGTTGCATAATCTCATAGTTATAGGAACTTGTATAAGTCATGAAGAAAGCAATAGCAACATACTAAACGATCAAGTGCTAAGCTAACGGAATGGGTCATGTCAATCACGTCATTCTACTAATGATGTGATCCCGTTAATCAAATAACAACTCATGTCTATGGTTAGGAAACATAACCATCTTTTATTAATGAGCTTGTCTAGTAGAGGCATACTAGTGACAATATGTTTGTCTTATGTATTCACACATGTATCATGTTTCCGGTTAATAGAATTCTAGCATGAATAATAAACATTTATCATGATATAAGGAAGTAAATAATAACTTTATTATTGCCTCTAGGGCATATTTCATTCAGTATCCCACTCGCACTAGAGTCAATAATCTAGTTCACATCACCATGTGATTTAACACTAATGTTCACATCTGCATGTGATTAACACCCATAGTTCACATCGTCATGCGACCAACACCCAAAAGGTTTAATAGAGTCAATATCTAGTTTACATTGCTATGTGATTGTGGGGACCCCGACCCATAAGTCGAGATCACCGAATGCACGTGTATAGTGATCCCAGAGATCAATGCTCACTGAACACACAGAAGCTGAATAAGAAGAGTCTCACATCCATACATACCGTTTCACACAAGTAGGATCATTATGGCCAAGTCTTGAGTGTATCATCACAGCGGAAATCTTCAATAACAACTTGGACCCATGCCATCTGCCTTAACCCTATAGGCATTCTGACTGGGAAGCGTCCTAGCTCGCATGTTCGTCGCCGAAGTATTCTTCATTATATCATGTTCTTTCATGCCTGGCCAATAAAATAACCAGTGGCAAGCCAATGAGTACTTTGAATGTACTCGCAAGCAACCCAAGGGTGATAACAGAATAATTATGCAAGGCACTACTGCTAATTTGGCATTTTTGCGGAAAGCTAGTTTTTCTCATGCAAGTATGATCAACATTTATCAAGGATATGAATGCGTCTGCAACAAGTATCAGGAGGTTACAGACATCAACATCGCGAGTGAGTTAAGAACAACTCATGCTCAAGCTCATCGTGAGTTCTCATAATCACGTCAATAGGTTCACCAAACCGTGTTGTTTGTTTGAAACATATGGACGTAGTCTAAGCAGCACCACCCAACTGTCCTTCACTGTGGACACGGCTATTCGAATAGTTTTACACTCTACTGAGGTTGCACACTTTACCCACAAGATCCGGGGAACTTCCGTGTCTTCCACGACCCGCGGTACCTCAAGTACCCGGGGTAAGCACCCGATCACTATCTTTCCCTAGATGACACTAACAAAGAGTCCACTCGTTGTTTCGTATACTCATGATGTACGTCATACAAGACTCACTCAAGATCGTAACATCCGAGAGGGGACACAACGGTGTATCCAGTGCCCTGTAAAACAGTCATGGCCGCCCTACCTAGCACGACCCCGTCCCGAGAGAGAGCACCAACTCTCCCCCGTCACTAGTAATGCGGGCTCCAAGCTAGTATCAGCCTAGGTAATCAATAATGCCCTTTCCCATATCAGGGTAGAGTGGTTGCGCATGTAAGGTTGGGACAGTCGACAAATCTTATATATAATCCTTCTCTGTAAACAACACTTTTATCGAGCCTCGGTACACTACCTCTCCACCAAGTAGTGACCTAGTTCATCATCATCTCCCAGGGGCATTAGTGGCACCCACTGGGCTGTATGCAAGTATGTCAAACCACACTTATTTCTTTCCACGCATAACCCTGACCCACTTTGCGTAGCCATTTACTATAGCATATTCCTACAACCCACCAACATAACTCTAAGCAAGGGTAGAGTCATGTACAATGCAAGTATCAATGGAGTATGCAACGGAGGCAAGCCTAGCAAGGTTGCCATTCAAGGTATATCATGCACTCAATGAAGCAACAAAAATGCCATCATGATGTAAAATGGTTCATCATGGTCAAAAGGCTGCTTGCCTGTTTTAACAAAGTCTTCGATGTCTTCAAATATCTCTGGTCCAACATCGAGCATTTCGTCTACTTCATCAACTATCATCGAAAGCAACCATAATAAGCAACACAACTAGGCAGAAAATAAAACTGCTCTAAAAATAGTGATTTGACTTTTGTAGGACATCTATGGTTATATGAAAAATAACCAGAGTGGTTTCATTGGAATTGGGTCAGTGGAGATTTCTAAACATTTTGATATGATGGAATCAAGGGGTTTATGGATTTGTAAGAAGTGTACAGAAACATATTTTTGAAAAATGAGCAAACATACCCATTTAACAAACCATGATTTTAGAAGCATCTAGGAGTTGGTATCACTAGATTTGGAGTTCAAATGATTTTCTTATGAATTTACAAAGTTGACAAATATGAAGAAATGGCTCATTATTTTGTGTGGTATATAAAGTATTAATAAAAATGTTCATAAACTAAGTTATGAACTTAGAAACATCTAGGAATTTGAATAATGGCATTTGGATGAAATTTGAGCTCTCTGTGATTTTCTAAAGTTCATCACAAAAATGGAAAATGGGATTTTGATAAATATTTCTGAGGAGAAAGTTTTTGGAAAAATGTGCAAATAGCACCATGTGATAGACCATGATTTGTGGATCCCCTAGAAATTTGATTCATCAAATTTGGATATCATTTGAATTATTTGTGGATTTTACAAGTTTACAGAAAAAGAAAAAGAAAAGGGGAAGGGTTTTACCCTTATCCTGCGCACTGGGTGAGGGATAGGCAACGGGCCGGCCTAGCGGCTCAGCTGCGCAGGTGGCAGGGGCGACGTCGAAGGCGCCCCGGGCGGATTACGCCTTCGCCGCGCGTGAAGCGGGTTTGCTCCCGTCCCGTCTCCACTTAAACGGGCGGGGCCACCCACCGGGTTGCTGACGAGCGGGGCCTGGTGCTCAGGACGTCTCTTACCTCCCGCTCGAACAGAGCAGAGGCAGGAGAGGCGAGGCCGAGCGGGTGCCGGCGTTCTCCCCAGCGTCACCGGCCATCCCCGGTGATGCCCAGCACACCGGCGGGTTTAGGAGGCCGAGACGCATCCGCCGAGGTGCGCCATGTCCGCAGGGGTGGTCGGATGCGAGCGCACCATCGGCCGTGGCGGGTGAAGCTGGCGGTGGTGATGGAACTCCATGGAATAGCCACGTGGAGGAGAGGGAGAAGCACGGGGGGCTCACGGTGATGGTGGTGGTGCTCTAGTGCGGTCCAGAGGGAAGGAGGAGGAGAGGTATGCGCGAATTTAGGCGGAGTCCGGCGGCTCGGCTCCGGCCATGGGGAGCGATGGAGGGCTCGGGGAGATCTTTGGCTTCGTCTCGTGGGTCGCTGGGAGGGAGAGAGGGCGAGTGGTGAGGAGAGGAGGGCTCGGGGAGGCCCTTAAATAGGCGGGAGACGGTCCACCGAGGACTCATGCGCCAGCGAGCTCGTTACCGTCGCCACGGGTCACAGGAGCTCGTCGCGGTGTGTCTGGGGTGTTCCTGGATTCGGTCCAGAGCTAGGGAGAGAAGAGAGAGAGTAGGGGGCCAGGGGCACCGCGCTTGTGAGCTTGCTCACTGGTGCACTCGGGCGGTTGGCGCGCGTGCGAGCAGGGGCAGGAGGAGGGGGCCAACCGACTGTCGTGTTGCGGACGTCGAAGCGTCTCGTCGAGCGCGCTGGGGAGGCCCGAGGTGGCCGGAGGCGGTTGGGAGGGGGAGGCTACAGTGCGGGAGCGCACTGTAGCGTGCTCTAGAGCGCGGTTTTGGCTGGCATTGGCATTCTTTATGCATGGTGAGCGCGTCCTTTGGTGTCTAGCAGGTCTAGGAGTGAGTAAAGAAATGGGGTGGTGCATTGGATGCCATGGATGACCACTGGAGTGAGGAGGGAGGTGAGGAAGAGGGGTGCAGGGGCTATCCAGAGGGGTAAATGAGGTGGTTTCACCCCTCAATCATTGAGCTGAAATGCAGCCATTGCTACTGGAGGTAGAGGGGGACATGGGTTAGCTGTGGTAAAAACTTGGGCTCATGGAGATTTGTGGAAGAGGTCAAAATGGTGATTTTTGAAAAGTGACAGAAGGTGTTTGATGCAAATTTAGGCAAGAAAACTAACTCCACTTGACATGAGAATTAACAGGATGGAATGGCACATAGAAGTAGGGTGTTCCACCAAGTTTGAGCACATTTGGG
Source organism: Triticum aestivum (assembly GCF_018294505.1). Classification (NCBI taxonomy): domain Eukaryota; kingdom Viridiplantae; phylum Streptophyta; class Magnoliopsida; order Poales; family Poaceae; genus Triticum; species Triticum aestivum. Next base: position 558,828,338 of record NC_057807.1, read on the forward strand.
CAAAGTAGCCAATGTAACTTTGGTAAACCCTAGAAATCAGCAGAAATGGTTTTACCAAGATTTAGTCATGCAAATCTATTCTCCTTGATGCACAAGTTTTTGTAGTGTCATCATTTGAGGATTTGAACACGTCCTCAAAAATTCAGATCAAAACGACACACCTGGCAATGTAGAGTTGTTCAAATTTGGTTCTGGACAGAAAGGGTTTTGATGGGGTTTGATGATGTTTTCTTTATCTTCAAGGCATGAGGCTTTTCTAGATCATCAAATATGTCATATGTGACATGCTAGAATTTTCTTGGATTTTTATGAAAATATTTCCTGTAGAAATATTTCAAATCCTTGAAATGGGCAGAAATAGTTTTGGGAGGTTTTGTCCAATATTTTGAACATGACCATGTGTTCAAACTCTTATATATGGAAAATATATGTCCACTGAGTTTCCCTGATTTTTGTCAAATATTTTTGAAACAATAAAATAATGTTTCCCTATTAAAGACCATTTCTGGACTTAAGAAAAAGCTTTTAAATAACATAGTAAAATAACTTTCAAAATTATATTTTTGTTGTTTCTGGGTGTCCTATATCTAATAGGAGTCAAATATATTTTTGGAAAGATTTTTACTGCCCTTAATTAAGTACTTGCAGTGCAAACCTTAATTCAGGGGTTTTTGGAAAACTAATTTTTGAAAATACTATTTGGCCAAATTATTTTTGTAAGAAAATACTATATTGTTCTATACACATGGTATGATCATTGGGAAAATGTTTTGGATCAAGGAGAAGGAGTATAAGAGTTGGAGGATTTATTTGATTTTTTGAGCACTTGCAAACAGTAGTCAAACATTCAACCAAAGCAAAGACAAAACACTCAAAAGTTTTTGTCAAACCACATTTTATCATGATTTATTAGCTTAAGTGTTGTGGCATGAAAATCAGGGTGTGACAGACCTACCCCCCTTACAAGAATCTCGTCCCCGAGATTCCCAGACTAGGCGGGGAAAGGGATAGAGAAACTAGGATCTGGTGTAGTCTTAAAGTCCTCATGTTGCTTCTGCTTCCCTGTGGTGCTCCATCGAACTTGAAGTACTTGATGGTGTGGCTTCGTGTATGACATTCTTCTTGATCCAGGTTGCTAATGGGTAGCTCACGGTAGGTTAGATTGGCTAGAGGTCGATGGCTCGGTGGTCGATGCCCTCGTAGAGATCGGGCTAGTTAGGAAGTTGGAACACTTCCGGGGGTGCGTCGCGTGGAAAACGCTGTGCACAGTGGGTAACTCAGGCGGTAACTCCAGCTGGTATCTGTCTTCTCTTCGTCTTGTGGCGATCTCGGAGGCGGTTGTTAAATCTTGGTGTGAGTTTCTCTTGACATGAAATTGCTTGGTTCTCTTGAGAGAAGTGGCTTGCAGATACACCTGGTCTTCGACGAGAAAGTTCACTCCTTGATGATGGTGGTTGGTATAGTTCTTCCTCCTTGGCGTGGCAGTCTTCAAATGTTCCTTGACCAGCTGAACGGTTCTTCTTCCGTCTTCGGTACACAAGTAGGTCACCAAATGCTGATGACAACTATCTTGTCTAAGTACTCCATGAAGACTTTGTTCACGGGGTACATATAGTAGGCTGGGGGATTGGTGGTGGTCACAGTTGAGTATTGGCCAAGGTCTACTTGGCCTAGAGCCAAAGCCCATGGTCATGATCCGACCATGTTGTGGCTTGGTAGGGCTTAAGGGTTTCAAGGATTCTAGTGTGCGAGTGAACATTTATCATCTTATCTTTAAGCACGGTTTCTGAGATGCCAATAGCTCTACCTAGTCCCTCAAACAAATAACCTTATACCACTGAAAACGTCATTTCGTATAGGTCAAATCCAATCATCGCTCATGCTATTCATATCACCATGACTCCTGAGAGGAGGTCTAGCAAAGTCATATATGTCTATGATCCCCAAACTCATATGTATGGCTACCCCTAAAAATCCATGGGTAGAGCATATAAGCTGCTAAGCTTGAATTTAATCACCACAATCCAAGTGCTCAGTCTATTGATCCAAGGTCCATGATAAGGCATCTCTATCCTAAGGAAACACGTCGTAAGCCACTCCAAGATCTTGTTTCCTTCCTATGAATCAACTCCAATAGCCCATTAACTTCCATTAATCGCTACATAATCCATTAATTCTACAAATCCAATGTCTATGGTGTCTCACACGAATCTTCTAATGTCCTATAGTCCCCAAATACTTGAAAGGGCTGTCTCTACTATAGTAAGTCCACCAATTTCCATTATCATGGTCAAGTAAACTCCAAGGTCAAGCTTATATCAACTTCGACAATTAATCCAATCTCCTAGTTTATTGTCCTCCAAGAAACATGGTATCATGATCGAGATCATCAGTCTAAATCCAATTTACTCCGAACCATGTAGACTTACTCACCACCTATACTCAACTAGGATCGCCTATTTAAATCCTAATCTCATGTCCAACGAGAATTCCTACATGCTTCCCCAAAGTCATTATCATAATGTCAACTATCTCCTATCAATATCCCCTGGCTAAGTCAAATCCTCATACTTCCAAGAATTCAGCTTGCAATCTTAATTGTCCCACTAAATCCAATTTATCCAGGGGTAATGAAAGCAATGCTACTCTATATTAATGATCCCACCAAGTTCATCTACCAACATGGAAGCCTCATAATCCACCAAATAGTCTCATATAATTTCTCAAAGTCATTGATATAAACTCATCAAGTCATTTGTCCTCTATTACTATATCCTCAAACTGGTCTTCCTTATGGCATTGTCAATCCTGGTGCTATATTAGGATGATAATGTGCGTGTTCACTATGTCCACTAGTTCCATAATGAACCCAGTGTTGTGCGAGGTTTATAGAGGCTTAACTGGTTCTCTTGCAATTCTGTGGGTTAAGCACATGGTTAAGGACTCGAGCTGGGGTATCTCATGAAGTCTCGAAGGGTCTAGGAATGGGTTTCTAGTCTGGAGGGTTAAACATAACTCTATGGGGTTTTACTTGGTCGATGAGGCTGCAACAAAAAGTCTTCAGTGCTAGTTGGTCGCCGAAGTAGACTCCTTGGTGCATCTTGTCTTGCTGGTCTTCAGTTGAGGAGAGAGATGAGAGGGATAAGTAGCATACGGGGGATGCCTAAAGGGGGTTCTATAGTGCGGGTGCAAACAAACAAGTGCCAAAAAGGGCCAAACAAAAACAACAAAATAAGGCAGGTGATATAGTTGCGTACTTGTTGCCTAGGGCAAAAAGGGCGACTGATATCAAAACACAAACAAATACAAGCAAGCAACACACAATCATGGTTCTATTCGAACCATCATACGGACTCGACTGTGCATAGGGGGTACACGACTCATCCTACCATAGGGGTTCTCGGATTTTAGTAGTCGTGCTTTGCTCTGTGCCTCATGCAGTCTTCTGGGTTTTCCTCAGGTGTCGCTACGTCTCTTGTAGTTGTTTGATGAAACGATATGGGTTGAGCCTGAAGATTCTTCAACAACTTCTCGCCTGTTGGAGTGATGGGGTGAAGGTGACTCCTCGTAGTAGGCATTAACTTGGTCTTCTATTGTCTTCTTAATCATGACGAACCCTTTGCCTTCTAAGGCGTCGACAGTACCAGGTAGGTAATCCCTTATGCAATGATATTAACAAGGCATAGTAGAGGTCCAACATGTCAGTTACGTTGAGGAAAACATTGACACCAAGAGCGGGGGATGAAGAGAACCGTTTTCCTGCTCACTATAGTGAGGCGGGCCAAATGGCGAGGTTCTCATCCACCGGTGGTTGCCGATACAACAACGGTAAGGACATGATTGCTCTATTAGCGATGTCTATCATGGTCTTGCATATCTTACACCCTGGTCATCATAGGACAAGGTTGCATCATCCTGGGGCAATTTCAAAGGTGTCACCATCCTCTGGATCTTCATGTCCTCATTCTTCAAAGGCGTATCTTCTGTTGGCATCGTCTTGTTGTGGTGTCGCCAATCCTGGGTTCAGAAGGGGTGGGTGAGTGTTTGGCAAGGTGTACTCCTTCTAGGCTATCCACGAGGATTACAAGGAATCCCGTGGTCAGGGGCTTGAGGGTTCTAGCGATCGTTTGCAATAGTTTTGAAGGGAAGAGATCGATGGGGAAAGTATACCTTAGTTTTTGAAAAAATGAGAAGGGAAGAGAAATATAGATAGTTTTGAAAACTTGTAATAGTTTTGGAAATAGTTTTACCCTAACTAACGACCATGCTAACTAAGGCTCCCTACAGTCAGGATGGCTCTGAAACTAGCTCTATGGGGACCCCGACCCATAAGTCGAGATCACCGAATGCACGTGTACAGTGATCCCAGAGATCAATGCTCACTAAACACACAGAAGCTGAATAAGAAGAGTCTTACATCCATACATACCGTTTCACAAAAGTAGGACCATTATGGCCAAGTCTTGAGTGTATCATCACAACGGAAATCTTCAATAACAACTTGGACCCATGCCATCTGCCTTAACCCTACATGCATTCTGACTTGGAAGCGTCCTAGCTCGCATGTTCGTCACCGAAGTATTCTTCATTATATCATGTTCTTTCATGCCTGGCCAATAAAATAACCTGTGGCAAGCCAATGAGTACTTTGAATGTACTCGCAAGCAACCCAAGGGTGATAACAGAATAATTATGCAAGGCACTACTGCTAATTTGGCATTTTTGCGGAAAGCTAGTTTTTCTCATGCAAGTATGATCAACATTTATCAAGGATATGAATGCGTCTGCAACAAGTATCAGGAGGTTACAGACATCAACATCGAGAGTGAGTTAAGAACAACACATGCTCAAGCTCATCGTGACTTCTCATAATCACGTCAATAGCTTCACCAAACCGTGTTGTTTGTCAGAAACATATGGACCTAGTCTAAGCAGCACCACCCAACTGTCCTTGACCATGGACACGGCTATTCAAATAGTTTTACACTCTGCTGAGGTTGCACACTTTACCCCCAAGATCCGGGGAACTTCCGTGTCTTCCACGGCCCGTGGTACATCAAGTACCCGGGGTAAGCACCCGATCACTATCTTTCCCTAGACGACAGAAACAAGGAGTCCACTCGTTGTTCCATATCCTCACGATGTACATCATACGAGACTCACTCGAGATCGTAACATCCGAGAGGGGACACAACGGTGTATCCGGTGCCCTGTAAAAACAGTCATGGCCGCCCTACCTGGCACGACCCCGTCCCGAGAGAGAGCACCAACTCTCCCCCGTCACTAGTAATGCGGGCTCCAAGCTAGTATCGGCCTAGGTAATCAATAATGCCCTTTCCCATATAAGGGTAGAGTGGTTGCGCATGTAAGGTTGGGACAGTCGACAAATCTTAAATCTAATCCGTCTCTGTAAACAACACTTTTATCGAGCCTCGGTACACTACCTCTCCACCAAGTAGTGACCTAGTTCATCATCATCTCCCAGGGGCATTAGTGGCTCCCACTGGGCTGTATGCAAGTATGTCAAACCACACTTATTTCTTTCCACGCATAACCCTGACCCACTTTGCGTAGCCATTTACTATAGCATATTCCTACAACCCACCAACACAACTCTAAGCAAGGGTAGAGTCATGAACAATGCAAGTATCAATGGAGTATGCAACGGAGGCAGGCCTAGCAAGGTTCCCATTCAAGGTATATCATGCACTCAGTGAAGCAACAAAATTGCCATCATGATGTAAAATGGTTCATCATGGTCAAAGGGCTGCTTGCCTGTTTTAACAAAGTCTTCGATGTCTTCAAATATCTCTGGTCCAACTCCGAGCATTTCGTCTACTTCATCAACAATCGTCGAAAGCAACCATAATAAGCAACACAAAAAGGCAAAAAATAAAAGTGCTCTAAAAATATTGATTTGACTTTTCTAGGACATCTATGGTTATATGAAAAATAACCAGAGTGGTTTCATTGGAATTGGGTCAGTGGACATTTCTAAAGATTTTGATATGATGGAATCAAGGGGTTTATGGATTTGTAAGAAGTGTACAGAAACATATTTTTGAAAAATGAGCAAAGGCACCCATTTAACAAACCATGATTTTAGAAGCATCTAGGAGTTGGTATCACTGGATTTGGAGTTCAAATGATTTTCTTATGAATTTACAAAGTTGAAAAATATGAAGAAATGGCTCATTATTTTGTGTGGTATATAAAGTATTAATAAAAATGTTCATAAACTAAGTTATGAACTTAGAAACATCTAGGAATTTGAATAATGGCATTTGGATGAAATTTGAGCTCTCTGTGATTTTCTAAAGTTCATCACAGAAATGGAAAATGGAATTTTGATAAATATTTCTGAGGAGAAAGTTTTTGGAAAAAATGTGCAAATAGCACCATGTGATAGATCATGATTTGTGGATCCCCTAGAAATTTGATTCATCAAATTTGGATATCATTTGAATTATTTGTGGATTTTACAAGTTTACAGAAAAAGAAAAAGAAAAGGGGAAGGGTTTTACCCTTATCCTGCGCATTGGGCGAGGGATAGGCAGCGGGCCGGCCCAGCAGCTCAGCTGCGTGGGTTGCAGGGGCGACGTCGAAGGCGCCCCGGGCGGAGTACGCTTTCGCCCGGCGTGAAGCAGGTTTGCTCGCGGCCCGTCTCCACTTAAACGGGCGGGGCCCACCCACTGGGACGCTGACGAGCGGGGCCTGGTGCTCAGGACGTCTCCTACCTCCCACTCGAACAGAGCAGAGGCAGGGGAGGCGAGGCCGAGCGGGTGCCGGCGTTCTCCCCAGCGTCACCGGCCATCCCTGGTGATGCCCAGCACACCGGCGGGTTCGGGAGGCCGAGACGCATCCGCCGAGGTGCACCATGTCCGCAGGAGTGGTCGGATGCGAGCGCACCACCGGCCGTGGCAGGCGAAGCTGGCGGTGGTGATGGAACTCCATGGAACAACCACGGGGAGGAGAGGGAGAAGCACGGGAGGGGCTCGCGGTGATGGTGGTGGTGCTCTAGTGCGGTCCAGAGGGAAGGAGGAGGAGAGGTGGGCGCTAATTTAGGCGGAGTCCGGCGGCTCGGCTCCGACCATGGGGAGCGATGGAGGGCTCGGGGAGAGGTTTGGCTTCATCCCGTGGGTCACTGGGAGGGAGAGAGGGCGAGTGGTGAGGAGAGGAGGGCTCGGGGAGGCCATTAAATAGGCGTGCGACGGTCCACCAAGGACTCGTGCGCCGGCAAGCTCGTTGCCGTCGCCACGGGTCACAGGAGCTCGTCACGGTGTGTCTGGGGCATTCCTGGATTCGGTCCAGAGCTAGGGTGAGAAGAGAGAGAGCATGGGGGCCAGGGGCACCGCGCGTGTGAGCTTGCTCACTGGTGCACTCGGGCGGCTGGCGCGCGTGCGAGTAGGGGCAGGAGGAGGGAGGAGGAGGGAGCCGACCGGCTCTCGTGTTGCGGACGTCGAGGCGTCTCGTCGGGCGCGCTGGGGAGGCCTGAGGTGGCCGGAGGCGGTTTGGAGGGGATGGCTACAGTGCGGGAGCGCAATGTAGCGCGCTCCAGAACGCGGTTTTGGCTGGCATTGGCATTCTTTATGCATGGTGAGCGCGTCCTTTGGTGTCTAGCAGGTCTAGGAGTGAGTAAAGAAATGGGGTGGTGCATTGGATGCCACGGATGACCACTGGAGTGAGGAGGGAGGTGAGGAAGAGGGGTGCAGGGGCTGTCCAGAGGGGTAAATGAGGTGGTTTAACCCCTCAATCATTGAGCTAAAATGCAGCCATTGCTACTGGAGGTAGAGGAGGACTTGGGTCAGCTGTGGTAAAAACTTGGGCTCATGGAGATTAGTGGAAGAGGTCAAAATGGTGATTTTTGAAAAGTGACAGAAGGTGTTTGATGCAAATTTAGGCAAGAAAATTAACTCCACTTGACATGAGAATTAACAGGATGGAATGTCACATAGAAGTAGGGTGTTCCACCAAGTTTGAGCACATTTGGGCAAAGTAGCCAATGTAACTTTGGTAAACCCTAGAAATCAGCAAAAATGGTTTTACCAAGATTTAATCATGCAAATCTATTCTCCTTGATGCACAACTTGGTGTAGTGTCACCATTTGAGGATTTGAACACGTCCTGAAAAATTTAGATCAAAAGGACACACTTGGCAATGTAGAGTTGTTCAAATTTGGTTCTGGACAGAAAGGGTTTTGAGGGGGTTTGATGATGTTTTCTTGATCTTCAAGGCATGAGGCTTTGCTAGATCATCAAATATGTCATATGTGACATGCTAGAATTTTCTTGGATTTTTATGAAAATATTTCCTGTAGAAATATTTCAAATCCTTGAAATGGGCAGAAATAGTTTTGGGAGGTTTTGTCCAATATTTTGAACATAACCATGTGTTCAAACTCTTATATATGGAAAATATATGTCCACTGAGTTTCCCTGATTTTTGTAAAATATTTTTGAAACAATAAAATAATTTTTCCATATTAAAGACCATTTCTGGTTTTAAGAAAAAGCTTTTAAATAAAATAGTAAAATAACTTTCAAAATTATATTTTTGTGGTTTCTGGTTGTCCTATATCTAGTAGGAGTCAAATATATTTTTGGAAAGATTTTTACTGCCCTTAATTAAGTACTTGCACTGCAAACCTTAATTTAGGGGTTTTTGGAAAACTAATTTTTGAAAATACTATTTGGCCAAATTATTTTTGTAAGAAAATACTATATTGTTCCATACACATGGTATGATAATTGGGAAAATGTTTTGGATCAAGGAGAAGGAATATAAGAGTTGGAGGATTTATTTGATTTTTAGAGCACTTGCAAACAGCAGTCAAACATTCAATCAAAGCAAAGACAAAACACTCAAAAGTTTTTGTCAAACCACATTTTATCATGATTTATTAGCTTAAGTGTTGTGGCATGAAAATCAGGGTGTGACAGTGATTAACACCCAAAGAGTACTAAGGTGTGATCATGTTTTGCTCGTGAGAGAAGCTTAGTCAACGGGTCTGTCACATTCAGTGCCGTATGTATTTTGCAAATATTTTATGTCTATAATGCTCTGCATGGAGCTACTCTAGCTAATTGCTCCCACTTTCAATATGTATCCAGATTGAGACTTAGAGTCATTTGGATCGGTGTGAAAACTTGCACCGATGTAACTCTTTACGACGGACTCTTTTATCACCTCCATAATCGAGAAATATTTCCTTAGTGCTTACTAAGCCTGTAATTACTAAGGATATTCCACAGATTGAGACTCCTAGATCACTATTGTACTCCCTTCCCAAATTCAGAGCAAGGTATACAATAGGTCTGGTACATAGCATGACATACTTTATAAAACCTATGACTGAGGCATAGGGAATGACTTTCATTCGCTTTTCTATTTTCTGCCATGGTCAGGATTTGAGTCTTACTCAATTTCACACCTTTGCAATGCAGGCAAGAACTCTTTCTTTGATTGTTCCATTTTGAACTATTTCAAAATCTTGACAAGGTATGTACTTATTGAAAAACTTATCAAGCGTCTTGATCTATCTCAATAGATCTTGATGCTCAATATGTAAGTAGCTTTACAGAGGTCTTTATTTTTAAAGAACTCCTTTCAAATACTCCTTTATGCTTTCCAGAAAAATTCTACATCATTTTTGATCAACAATATGTCACTCACATATACTTATCAAAAAGGCTGTAGTGCTCCCACTCACTTTATTGTAATTACAGGCTTCACTCCAAGTCCGTATAAAACTATATGCTTTTATCAACTTATAAAAGCGTATATTCCAACTCTCAGATGCTTGCACCAGTCCATAGATGGATTGCTGGAGCTTGCACATTTTGTTAGCACCTTTAGGATCCACAAAACCTTCTGGTTGCATCATATACAACTCTTCTTTAAGAAAACCATTAAGGAATTCAGTTTTGACATCCATTTGCCAGATTTCATAAAATGTGGCAATTTCTAACATGATTCGGACATACTTATGCATCTCTACAGTTGGGAAAATCTCATTGTAGTCAACACCTTGAACTTGTCGAAAAACCCTTTTTTTGCGACAAGTCGAGCTTTGTAGATAGTAACACTACTATCAACGTCCGTCTTCCTCTTGAAGATCCATTTATTTTCTATGGCTTGTCGATCATCGGGCAAGTCCACACTTTGTTCTCATACATGGATCCCATCTCAAATTTCATGGCCTTAAGCCATTTTGCGGAATTTGATCTCATCATCGCTTCCTCATAGTTCGTAGGTTCATCATGGTCTAGTAACATGACTTCCATAATAGGACTACCGTACCACTCTGGTGCAGACTGTACTTTGGAAGACCTACGAGGTTTTGTAGTAACTTAATCTGAAGTTTCATGATCATCATCATTTGCTTCCTCACTAATTGGTGTAGGAATCACTGGAACTGATTTCTGTGATGAACTACTTTCCAAATCGGGAGAAGATACAAATTACCTTATAAAGCTCTACCTCCCTCCCACTCACTTCTTTCGAGAGAAACTCCTTCTCTAGAAAGGATCCATTCTTGGCAACAAATGTTTTGCCTTCGGATCTGTGATAGAAGGTGTACCCAACAGTTTCCTTTGGGTATTCTGTGAAGACGCACTTCTCAGATTTAGGTTCGAGCTTATCAGGTTGAAAACCTTTTTCGCGTAAGCATCGCAACTCCAAACTTTAAGAAACGACAGCTTAGGTTTACTGCTAAACCATAGTTCATACGGTGTCATCTCAACGGATTTAGATGGTGCCCTATTAAAGTGAATGCAGCTATATCTAATGCATAACCCCAAAATGATAGTGGTAAATCGGTAAGATACATCATAGATCGCACCATATCCAATAAAGTGCGGTTATGACGTTCGGACGGACCATTACGCTGTGGTGTTCCATGTGGCGTGAGCTGTGAAACTATTCCACATTGTTTTATATGAAGGCCATACTCGTAACTCAAATATTCTCCTCCACGATCAGATCGTAGAAACTTTATTTTCTTGTTACGATGATTCTCCACTTCACTCTGAAATTCTTTGAACTTTTCAAATGTTTCAGACTTGTGTTTCGTTAAGTAGATACACCCATATCTGCTCAAATCATCTGTGAAGGTTATAAAATAACGATACTTGCCACGAGCATCAACACACATTGGATCGCATACATCGGTATGTATTATTTCCATTAAGTCAGTAGCTCGTTCCATTGTTCCGGAGAACGGAGTTTTAGTCATCTTGCCCATAAGGCATGGTTTGCAAGCATTAAATGATTCATAATCAAGTGATTCCAAAAGTCCATTTTTATGGAGTTTCTTCATGCGCTTTAGACCGATATGACCCAAACGGTAGTGCCACAAATTTGTTGCACTATCATTATCAAATTTGCATCTTTTGGCATCAATATTATGAATATGTGTATCACTACGATCGAGATCCAACAAACTATTTTCATTGGGTGTATGACCATTGAAGGTTTTATTCATGTAAACAGACTAACAATTTATTCTCTATCTTAGATGAATAATCGTATCACAATAAACATGATCTTATCATGTTTATGCTCAACGCAAACACCAAATAACATTTATTTAGGTTTAACACTAATCTCGAAAATATAGGGAGTGTGTGATGATGATCATATTAATCTTGGAACTACTTCCAACACTCATCGTCACTTCCCCTTCAACTAGTCTCTATTTATTCTGTAACTCCTGTTTCGAGTTACTAATCTTAGCAATCGAACAAGTATAAAATACTTAGGGGCTACTATAAACACTAGTAAGGCACACATCAATAACCTATATATCAAATATACCCTTGTTCAATTTGCCATCCTTCTTATCCACCAAATATTTAGGGCATTTCCGCTTCCAGTGACCATTTCCTTTGCAGTGTAAGCACTCAGTTTCAGGCTTTGGTCGAGCTTTGGGCTTCTTCGCAGGAGTGACAACTTGCTTGTCATTCTACTTGAAGTTCCCTTTCTATCCCTTTGCCCTTCTCTTGAAACTAGTGGTCTTGTCAATCATCAACACTTGATGCTCTTTCTTGATTTCTACCTTCGTCGATTTCAACATCACGAAGAGCTCGGGAATCGTATTCATCATCCCTTGCATACTATAGTTCATCATGAAGTTCTAGTAACTTGGTGATGGTGACTAGAGAACTCTGTCAATCACTATCTTATCTGGAAGATTAACTCCCACTTGATTCAAGCGACTGTAGTACCCAGACAATCTGAGCACATGTTCACTAGTTGAGCGATTCTCCTCCATCTTTTAGCTATAGAACTTGTTGGAGATTTCCTATCTCTCAACTTGGGTATTTGCTTGAAATATTAACTTCAATTCCTGGAACATCTCATATGGTCCATGACGTTCAAAACGTCTTTGAAGTCCCGATTCTAAGCCGTTAAGCATGGTGCACTAAACTATCAAGTAGTCATCATATTGAGCTAGCCAAACGTTCATAACGTCTGCATCTGCTCCTGCAATAGGTCTGTCGCCTAGCGGTGCATTAAGGACATAATTCTTCTATGCAGCAATGAGGAGAAACCTCAGATCACGGATCCAATCCGCATCATTGCTACTAACATCTTTCAACACAATTTTGTCTAGGAACATATCAAAATAAACATATGTAAGAAACAACGCGAGCTATTAATCTACAACATAATTTGCAAAATACTACCAGGACTAAGTTCACGATAAATTTTAAGTTCAATTAATCATATTACTTAAGAACTCCCACTTAGACAGACATCTCTCTAGTCATCTAAGTGATCACGTGATCCAAATCAACTAAACCATGTCCGATCATCACGTGAGATGGAGTAGTTATCAATGGTGAACATCACTATGTTGATCATATCTGCTATATGATTCACGCTCGACCTTTTGGTCTCTGTGTTCCGAGGCCATATCTGTATATGCTAGGCTCGTCAAGTTTAACCTGAGTATTCTGCGTGTGCAACTATTTTGCACCCGTTGTATTTGAATGTAGAGCCTATCACACCCGATCATCATGTGGTGTCTAAGCACGAAGAACTTTCGCAATGGTGCATACTCAGGGAGAACACTTCTTGATAATTAGTGAGAGATCATCTTCAAATGCTACCGTCAATCAAAGCAAGATAAGATGCATAAAGGATAAACATCACATGCAATCATTATAAGTGATATGATATGGCCATCATCATCTTGTGCTTGTGATCTCCATCTCCGAAGCACCGTCGTGATCACCATCGTCACCGGCACGACACCTTGATCTCCATCGTAGCATCTTTGTCGTTTACGCCATCTGTTGCTTCTACGACTATCGCTACCGCTTAGTGATAAAGTATAGCAATTACAGGGCGTTTGCATTTCATACAATAAAGCGACAACCATATGGCTCCTGCCAGTTGCCAATAACTTCGGTTACAAAACATGATCATCTCATACAATAAAATATAGCATCACGTCTAGACCATATCACATCACAACATGCCCTGCAAAAACAAGTTAGACGTCCTCTATTTTGTTGTTGCAAATTTTACGTGGCTGCTACGGGCTGAGCAAGAACCGTTCTTACCTACGCATCAAAACCACAACGATAGTTCGTCAAGTTAGTGTTGTTTTAACCTTCACAAGGACCGGGCGTAGCCACACTCGGTTCAACTAAAGTTGGAGAAACTGACACCCGTTAGCCACCTCTGTGCAAAGCACGTCGGGAGAACCGGTCTCGCGTAAGCGTACGCATAATGTCAGTCCGGGCCGCTTCATCCAACAATACCGTCGAACCAAAGTATGACATGCTGGTAAGCAGTATGACTTGTATCGCCCACAACTCACTTGTGATCTACTCGTGCATATAACATCTATGCATAAAACCTAGCTCGGATGCCACTGTTGGGGAACGTAGTAATTTCAAAAAAAATTCCTACGCACACGCAAGGTCATGGTGATGCATAGCAACGAGAGGGGAGAGTGTTGTCCACATACCCTTGTAGAACGAAAGCGCAAGCGTTAGCACAACGCGGTTGATGTAGTCGTACGTCTTCACGGCCCGACCGATCAAGCACCGAAATTACGGCACCTCCGAGTTCTTGCACACGTTCAGCTCGATGGCGTTCCCCGGACTCTGATCCAGCAAAGTGTCGGGGAAGAGTTCCGTCAGCACAACAGCGTGGTGACGATCTTGATGTTCTACTGTCGCAGGGCTTCGCCTAAGCACCGCTACAATATTATCGAGGAGAACTATGGTGGAGGGGGGCACCGCACACGGCTAAGAGATCACAAGGATCAATTGTTGTGTCTTTGGGGTGCCCCCCTGCCCCCGTATATAAAGGAGCAAGGGGGAGGCCGGCCGACCCTCTATGGCGTGCCCCCCAAGAGGGGAATCCTACTAGGACTCCAAGTCCTAGTAGGTTTCCACCTAAAGGGAGAGAGAGGGAAGGAAGGAGAGGGAGAGGGAGAAGGAAAGGGGGGCGCCCCCCCCCCCTCTCCTAGTCCAACTCGGACCAGAGGGGGAGGGGGCGCGCGGCCTGCCCTGGCCGCCCCCCCCTCTCTCTCTCCACTAAGGCCCATCGAGGCCCATTAGTTCCCCCGGGGGTTCCGGTAACCCTCCGGCACTCCGGTTTTATCCGAAACTTCTCCGGAACACTTCTGATGTCCGAATATAGTCGTCCAATATATCAATCTTCATGTCTCGACTATTTCGAGACTCCTCGTCATGTCCGTAATCACATACGGGACTCCGAACAAACTTCAGTACATAAAAACTCATAAACTCATAATATAACTGTCATCGAAACCTTAAGCGTGCGGACCCTACGGGTTCGAGAACTATGTAGACATGACCGAGAACCATTCTGGGTCAATAACCAATAGTGGAACCTGGATTCTCATATTGGCTCCTACATATTCTACGAAGATCTTTATCGGTCAAACCGCATAACAACATACGTTGTTCCCTTTGTCATCGGTATGTTACTTGCCCGAGATTTGATCGTCGGTATCTCAATACCTAGTTCAATCTCGTTACCGACAAGTCTCTTTACTCGTTACGTAATGCATCATTCCGTAACTAACTCATTAGCTACACTGCTTGCAAGGCTTATAGTGATGTGCATTACCGAGAGGGCCCAGAGATACCTCTCCGACAATCGGAGTGACAAAACCTAATCTCGAAATAAGCCAACTCATCATGTACCTTTGGAGACACCTGTAGAGCTCCTTTATAATCACCCAGTTACGTTGTGACGTTTGGTAGGACACAAAGTGTTCCTTTGGTAAACGGGAGTTGCATAATCTCATAGTTATAGGAACTTGTATAAGTCATGAAGAAAGCAATAGCAACATACTAAATGATAAAGTGCTAAGCTAATGGAATGGGTCATGTCAATCACATCATTCTACTAATGATGTGATCCTGTTAATCAAATGACAACTCATGTCTATTGTTAGGAAACATAATCATCTTTGATTAATGAGCTAGTCTAGTAGAGGCATACTAGTGACAATATGTTTGTCTTATGTATTCACACATGTGTCATGTTTCCGGTTAATACAATTGTAGCATGAATAATAAACATTTATCATGATATAAGGAAATAAATAATAACTTTATTATTGCCTCTAGGGCATATTTCCTTTAGTAAATGATTAAGATATTGTCTTCGTAAGTGGCAAAAGGCTCCCCCTGAAGATGTGCATAATAAGGTTTTGCTTTGGAATGCAAATGCACATGGCAGGTTGTACTTGTGGAGATCCTCTTCAACTTATGAAGACAATACATCATGCATGAAGAGATATAACTAGGATAATGACATGCATAATGAAAAATGGACGTCTCCAAGATGACTTCATGCGGGATTTGTCATCGCACATGCGGAATTTATCGTCGCATCATAGAATAGCAGAGAAAGTAGCAGACAACCATCAAGTTTAAGTGTTACAACTCAAAGAACCAAATGTTTCAAAAGCGAGAGTTGTAAGCACTTGGAAAAAGTATAGCAACCACCCATATGGACCCGCTTGAAGACTATCAACTCATATGCTTCTCCCCCTTTTGTCAGTAAGGACCAAAAAGGTTTGAAGACATAGAGCATCTACTCGTTCCCATGAGGAGCAGGTGAAGCAGCAGGATCGACGTTGAGGTTCGGTGGTGGAGACAAACTTGGTGCAGTGTCGATACGCACCGAAGTTGGAGGTGGTGAAGTTGCATCATCTTCGTCATCAATGACTCTGGCATTAACAGTTGCCGCGAAGGAGTACTCAGAATCTTCGAGTGATGGAGTCTGACGCAAGACAACGTTCCTGGGAGGAGTGGTATCAAACTTGAATCTCTTTCTGAAGCCATCGTCTTCAAGATCGGGTTCAGCACTGAGCAATGTCAGACTCTTCCATGACCTCCGACAGGTTTCATGAGTGACAAACGCATTCTTGGTGGAAAGATTTCGAATGTGATTAACATCCACCAAGAGGCTTTGCATCGGACGCTTTAGCCAGTTATGATGCTTATCCTGTTTTTGATGCAGGGTAACGAGAAGCTCTCGGTTATTGAGAACACGAGATCTCTTCCGACGCCTTTGAGCAATTGTGCTTTCAATGGCTTCAGTATAGGCACGATGAGGTGCACGTGTACGTCCAGCCAGAGGATAAACACGAGTTGCAGCAAGAACTCATTCAATGGGCTGAGTGAAGTTTGGTGATCGGCGTTGTGAAGATAAATTGGCTCCTTGGCAGGCTCTGGGTATATGGCTTCAATAGACATATCAACCTCTGGCAAGAATATCAGATGGTTGCGCGCAGACGGCTAATAGTTGACAGTAGAATGAAGCTTGATGAGGCGGATAACCCATGGAGCATAAAGCTTCAGACCAAATAAATCAGAGCCAGATGTAGCCAATTGCCTGATGAAGAAGTCTTGAGCATTGAAGCTGATGCCATTGAGTATATAGAAAACCAGTGTCTTCATTGAGCCTCCAAGCTTTGCTGAAGAAGAATGTCCTTTGACGAGCCATAGAGTTTGCCTTATAATATGATAGATTGTCCGGGGCACATATTCTAGGTCTTCAACAAAGAATTCCTTTGGATATGCAGCATCTTGTGGAAGTGGCTTCATCATGCTCAACATTTGGCTCATATTAGGCTCAGGCTTCTGAAAGATGCTCTCCAAAGCATTGCGGTGAAGCTGACAACCAGGCTCATAGAGTTCACCTGGAGTGGGAAGGCTAGTAAGCTCAATGATGTCAAGAGCTTTGGCTTCATGATGTACATTCCCTGTCATCCACTCAAGGACCCATGTCTTTGGATCCCAGTTGTAGCCGCGAAGGTGAAGAGTTGTATAGAATTGCAGCAGAAGTTCTTCATTCCAATTTTCTTTATCAGTCACAAACTGTAGAAGACCTGCATCTCTGAAACAGTCGAGGGCTTCTTCTAAGCAAGGTAGGCCCGCAATGACTTCACAGTCTAGATGCATATGGGGAAAGATGCGCCCCTGATTGTATAGTATGCCTGAATAGTAACTACGCTATTGATAACTCCAGAACCGATCAGATGATATTCTTGGCTTGGAATATGGGTTCTTGGTGCTATTAAAGAAGGTGTTGTGTTCTATGAAGCCATTAGCATTGAATGATCCTGGCGCAGATGCGGTACCTGGAAACCTTGGCAGCCTCAGTTTTGGCTTCTGGATCTGAGGCATGTGCTCCACATGATAATCAAATTGTGGTCCAGCAGCAGGTGGAGGAACCAGAATGGGCCAACGAACAATGACAAGCTCGCCTTGATAAAATGTTTGCTCAATGGTGTGAGGCCTTGGTGGCGGTACATGAGCAGAAGCATTGACAAGGTCTTCAGACTGCACATTGGTGGTAGGTGCATCATTGGCTTCAGACACTGTATTTACTGTAGGCGCCACATTAGCTTCAGCCATGACAAGGTCATTAGCTTCAGTAGTGTTGTTTGTGGCCGCCTCAGTATTTTCAGCCTACACTTGAGTAGCTGGAGGGTTCGACACATTCTCCTCAAGAACATCTTCTTGGTTGGCAGTGCATGTGGCAACACATTCTTCTTCTTCTTCTTATTCTTCACGGGTTTCTTGTTGTTCTGCGACTAATGCAGCCGGTGTATCTTCAACAACTTTGGCTTTAGAATCAGAGATGTTCACAGTGGGAGTGGCTTCAGGAAACACTTGTCGTGCAACTGAGTTGTCTTGCACTTCTCCTTCTAGAACACTCGATGGAGCGACTTGTGGCCTTGGTCCTTTGCGAAGCCTGCGAAATGCGGGCGACGCTTTTGGAGAGGGAGTTGGCTGGACCACATAGTCGTCATCATCAAGTACCGGATTGGTGACTTGAGGTGGGGGAGTACTGTTGGGTAACGTAGTAATTTCAAAAAATTCCTACGCACACGCAAGATCATGGTGATGCATAGCAACGAGAGGGGAGAGTGTTGTCCATGTACCCCCGTAGACCGAAAGTGGAAGCGTTATCACAACGCGGTTGATGTAGTCGTACGTCTTCACGATCCGACCGATCCAAGTACCGAATGTACGGCACCTCCGAGTTCAGCACACGTTCAGCTCGATGACGTCCCACGAACTCCGATCCAGCAAAGCTTTGCGGGAGAGTTCCGTCAGCACGACGGCGTGATGACGGTGTTGATGATGCTACCGATGCAGAGCTTCACCTAAGTGCCGCTACGATATTACCGAGGTGGAATATGGTGGAGGGGGGCACCACACACGGCTAAGAGATCCAAGGGATCAATTGTTGTCTAGAGGTGCTCCCCTACCCCCGTATATAAAGGAGCAAGGGGGGAGGCGGCCGGCCAAGAGGTGGGCGCGCCAAGGGGGGAGTCCTACTCCCACCGGGAGTAGGACTCCTCCTTAATTTGCTTGTAGGAATAGAAGAAGGGAAGGAAAAAGGAGAAGGAAGGAAGGGGCGCCCCCCTCCCTAGTCCAATTCGGACCAGTCCATGGGGAGGGGTGCGGCCACCCTTTGAGGCCTTTCTCTCCTTTCCCATATGGCCCATTAAGGCCCAATACGAATTCCCATAACTCTTCGGTACTCCGAAAAATACCCGAATCACTCGGAACCTTTCTGAAGTCTGAATATAGTCGTCCAATATATCGATCTCTACATCTCGACCATTTCGAGACTCCTCGTCATGTCCCCGATCTCATCCGGGACTCCAAACTACCTCCAGTACATCAAAACTCATAAACTCATAATATAAATCGTCACCAAACTTTAAGCGTGCGGACCCTACGGGTTCGAGAACAATGTAGACATGACCGAGACATGTCTCCGGTCAATAACCAATAGCGGAACCTGGATTCCCATATTGGGTCCCACATATTCTACGGAGATCTTTATCGGTCAAACCGCATAACAACATACGTTGTTCCCTTTGTCATTGGTATGTTACTTGCTCGAGATTCAATCGTCGGTATCTCAATACCTAGTTCAATCTCGTTACTAGCAAGTCTCTTTACTCGTTATGTAATGCATCATCCCACAACTAACTCATTAGTTACATTTCTTGCAAGGCTTATAGTGATGTGCATTACCGAAAGGGCCTAGAGATACCTCTCCGATAATCGGAGTGACAAATCCTAATGTCGAAATACACCAACTCAACATGTACCTTCGGAGACACTTATAGAGCTCCTTTATAATCACCCAGTTACGTTGTGACGTTTGGTAGCACACAAAGTGTTCCTCCGGTAAACGGGAGTTGCATAATCTCATAGTCGTAGGAACATGTATAAGTCATGAAGAAAGCAATAGCAACATACTAAACGATCAAGTGCTAAGCTAACGGAATGGGTCAAGTCAATCACATTATTCTCCTAATGATGTGATCCCGTTAAACAAATGACAGCTCATGTCTATGGTTAGGAAACTTAACCATCTTTGATTAACGAGCTAGTCAAGTAGAGGCGTACTAGTGACACTATGTTTGTCTATGTATTCAAACATGTATTATGTTTCCGGTTAATATAATTCTAGCATGAATAATAAACATTTATCATGATATAAGAAAATAAATAATAACTTTATTATTGCCTCTAGGGCATATTTCCTTCAGTCTCCCACTTGCACTAGAGTTAATAATCTAGTTCACATCGCCATGTGATTTAACACCAATATTCACATCTGTATGTGATTAATGACCATAGTTCACATCGTCATGTAATCCACACCCAAAGGGTACTAAGGTATGATCATGTTTTGCTCATGAGAGAAGTTTAGTCAACGGTTCTGTCACATTCAGAGCCGTATGTATTTTGCAAATATTCTATTTCTATAATGCTCTGCATGGAGCTACTCTAGCTAATTGCTCCCACTTTCAATATGTTTCCAGATTAAGACTTAGAGTCATCTGGATCAGTGCCAAAACTTGTATCGACATAACCCTTTACGACGAACCTTTTGTCACCTCCATAATCGAGAAACATATCCTTATTCCACTAAGGATAATTTTTGACCAATGTCCAGTGATCTACTCCTAGATCACTATTGTACTCCCTTGCCAAACCAGGGCAGAGTATACAATAGGTCTGTTCCATAGCATGGCATACTTTTGTAGAACCTATAACTGATGCATAGGGAATGACTTTCATTCTCTTTGTATTTTCTACCGTGGTCGGGATTTGGGTCTTACTCAATTTCATTCCTTTGCAACACAGGCAAGAACTCTTTCTTTGACTGTTCCATTTTGAACTACTTCAAAATCTTGTCAAGGTATGTACTCATTGAAAATCTTATCAAGCGTCTTGATCTATCTCAATAGATCTTGATGCTCAATATGTAAGTAGCTTTACTGAGTCTTTCTTTTAAGGAACTCCTTTTATGCTATCCAGAAATTCTATATCATTTCCAATCAACAATATGTCGTCCACATACAATATCAGATAGCTACAGAGCTCCCACTCACTTTCTTGTAAATACAGGCTTCTCCAAAAGTCTGTATAAAACCATATGCTTTGATCAACTCATCAAGCATATATTCCAACTCCGAGATGCTTGCACCAGTCCATAGATGGATCGCTGGAGCTTGCACATTTTGTTAGCACCTTTAGGATTGACAAAACCTTCTGGTTGCATCATATGCAACTCTTCTTTAATAAATCCATTAAGGAATGCAGTTTTAACATCCATTTGCCAGATTTCATAAAATGTGGCAATTGCTAACATGATTCGGACAGACTTAAGCATCGATACGAGTGAGAAAATCTCAATGTATTCAACACCATGAACTTGTCGAAAAACTTTTTGCGACAAGTCGAGCTTTGTAGATAGTAACACTACTATCAGCGTCTGTCTTCCTCTTGAAGATCCGTTTATTTTCTATGGCTTGCCGATCATCGGGCAAGTCCACCAAAGTCCACACTTTGTTCTCATGAATGGATCCCTTCTCAGATTTCATGGCCTCAAACCATTTCGCGGAATCTGGGCTCATCATCGCTTCCTCATAGTTCGTAGGTTTATCATGGTCTAGTAACATGACTTCCAGAACAGGATTACCGTACCACTCTGGTGTGTACTGTACTTTGGAAGACCTACGAGGTTTTGTAGTAACTTAATCTGAAGTTTCATGATCATCATCATTAGCTTCCTCACTAATTGGTGTAGGAATCACTAGAACTGATTTCTGTGATGAACTACTTTCCAATTCGGGAGAAGGTACAAATTACCTTATCAAGCTCTACTTTCCTCCCACTCACTTCTTTCGAGAGAAACTCCTTCTCTAGAAAGGATCCATCTTAGCAACGAATATTTTGCCTTCGGATCTGTGATAGAAGGTGTACCCAACAGTCTCCTTTGGGTATCCTATGAAGACGCATTTCTCCGATTTGTGTTCGAGCTTATCAGGTTGAAACTTTTTCGCATAGGCATAGCAACTCCAAACTTTAAGAAACGACAACTTAGGTTTATTGCTAAACCATAGTTCATACGTTGTTGTCTCAACGGATTTAGATGGTGCCCTATTTAACGTGAATGCAGAAATCTCTAATGCATAACCCAAAAACGATATTGGTAAATCGGTAAGAAACATCATTGATCGCACCATATCAAATAAAGTGCGGTTATGACGTTCGGACACACCGTTATACTGTGGTGTTCCAGGTGGCATGAGTTTGTGAAACTATTCCACATTATTTTAACTGAAGGCCAAACTCGTAACTCAAATATTCATCTCCATGATCAAATAGCAGAAACTTTTTTCTTGTTACGATGATTTTCCACTTCACTCTGAAATTCTTTGACCTTTCAACTGTTTCAGACTTATGTTTCATCAAGTAGATATACCCATATCTGCTCAAATCATCTGTGAAGGTCAGAAAATAATGATACCTGCCACGAGCCTTAATACTCATTGGTCTGCCTACATCAGTATGTATTATTTCCAACAAGTCAGTAGCTCGTTCCAATGTTCCAGAGAATGGAGTTTTAGTCATTGTCGGTGTCAAAACCAGCGGATCTCGGGTAGGGGGTCCCGAACTGTGCGTCTAGGTGGATGGTAACAGGAGACAAGGGACACGATGTTTTACCCAGGTTCGGGCCCTCTTGATGGAGGTAAAACCCTACGTCCTGCTTGATTGATATTGATGATGTGGGTATTACAAGAGTAGATCTACCACGAGATCAAGGAGGCTAAATCCTAGAAGCTAGCCTATGGTATGATTGTTGTAATGGTGGTTGTGTCCTACGGACTAAAGCCATCCGGTTTATATAGACACCGGAGAGGGCTAGGGTTACATAGAGTCGGTTACAATGGTAGGAGATCTACATATCCGTATCGCCAAGCTTGCCTTCCACGCCAAGGAAAGTCCCATCCGGACACGGGACGAAGTCTTCAATCTTGTATCTTCATAGTCTTGGAGTCCGGCCGACGATGATGATAGTCCGGCTATCCGGACACCCCCTAGTCCAGGACTCCCTCAGTAGCCCCTGAACCAGGCTTCAATGACGATGAGTCTGGCGCGCATATTGTTCGGCATTGCAAGGCGGGTTCCTCCTCCGAATAATTCATAGAAGATTGTGAACACCAGGATGGTGTCCGGCTCTGCAAAATAAATTCCACATTCCACCATAGAGAGAATAATATGTACACAAGTTCAGTCTGCTGACGTATTTTGTGGCATGACGTCACACCACTACCAAGCCTTTACTTGAATCGTTTTTTACTATACCACCTCAGCGCGTTTAGCGAAGCGGTTTCCTTGGCATGTCTTGTCGAAGAAGAGATCGTGTTGCCCTTATTCCGGGATTCTCATCAATACGGATGTGGGTAACCCAACCGCGCCCGTCGCCACGCCCCCTCTATCGAGGGCGAGCCCTGAATGGTCACGGAGACAGCTCTCGGTATTCTCCCTCTTTATAATGGGACCAAGGCTCATTTCTTTTCTTCAATCCTCCATCGAATCTTCTCCTTGCTCCAAGTTCCAACACCCAGAGCCCCAGATTCGAGTGCTTCGGACCTTCAACAATGTCCGGTTCTGACCTTCAGGGCTGGTGGATGCCCTCATCCGTCACGGAGGAGGACATGCTAAAGCTGCGAGAGGCCAAGTACCTGTCTTACGAGATTTTGCACAGGTTGCCCGCCGAAGGGCAGGCCATCCCCACCCCTGAGCCCGGCGAGTACGTCGTCTTTGTATCCCACCTCCGTTGGGGTTTAGGCTTCCCGACGGATCCTTTTGTGAGAGGGCTCATGTTTTACTATGGGTTGGAATTCCATGACTTGGCTCCGGAGTCCATCCTCCATATTTCCGAATTTTTTGTCGTCTGCGAAGCCTTCCTCCGCGTCACCCCCCACTTCGGCCTATGGCTGAAGACCTTAAATGTGGAGCCGAAGATGATCGAGGGGCGTCAAGCAGAGTGCGGCAGGGTGGCCGTAAGCAGGAGGGCCGATGCCCCGTGGCCTGAGGGCTCCTTCCAAGAGGAGCTCAGCTTGTGGCAATAGGAGTGGTTCTATATTACCGCTCGGAAGGGCAGCAGGCAGAAGCCGCCGCCCTTATTCCGCTCGGGACCTCCATGACGGTTGATGTCGTGGGTCAACCAAGGGCACAACTGGGGGCCGTCAAGGGACGTGCCCCTACTGCAGGGCCGGATTCGAGACCTCCAAATGAGGGAGATCGATATGGTTGTGGTAATGCAGGTCATGCTGATTAGGCGTCTCCTGCCCTGCAAACGCCGCCCTCTCCGGCTGTGGGAGTTTAATCCGGAGGGGCCACAGATTCTTCAACACTTCATGGGTATGACACCCATGGAGATGTACAAATTATTCTTCGGATAGCGAGAGGAGTGTCCGGAATTGACTGAGGACGTTGGCCTAAGCTGCAATCGCCCGGATACACAAGTAAGTAGCTCTGAGTCTGGACATACCATTTGTTTTCCGTTCTATGATTCGCCTGTTGACCGATTTCCTTCTAAACAGGAGTGGATAGTGCAAACAAAACTGATACGGTGTCCGGCCCCCCTCCCAGAGAACGCGCTGGATTCCATGCTGGTCAGGATGCTGGAGGTTGCGCCTTCAGAGGAAGGCGAAGGGGAAAATAGAAGAGCTACCGCCTCACCCAAGGAGGCTCTTGAAAGAGGGGGGATCGAGAATCCCTCCCTCCAAGGGGAGAATAGGACTGCCTCCGAGGACCCGGGGGCCAAAGCCCCTAAGCGGGGGAAGAAATCTTCGCCAGAGGGTCCTGCATCGGGGGAGGCCCCGGCCGCACAGTCTCCCCTAAAGAATCAGCCCTCCAACGAGTCGTATGTAGAAAAAAGGGAGTTTTATAATAAGGGACACCCTATTTGTGCTTCTGAGGATAACTCGAGTTTTTACCTTGTAGTTCGGATCTCCGTCCTTCGCAAATGAGCTCGTCTTCGGGGGTCCTTCGTCCGGAGATGGTGGAGAGCGAGACGCCTCCGTCCGCGGCACCGTCGGATAGGGCGGACGAGCCTGAAGTGTCATCACAGAGGGTGCCCCCTAGTTTGGCAATGCCGAATAGTTCGGCACCAACTGGTGTGCGGCTGAAGGATCTGCTTGAGAGAGCGTCTATCTCAGAAGATCACCATGCATTGATGAGTATGGTGATTGGAAGGATTTCGTCGGCCGAAGGCGGATTGCGTAATGCCGTCAGGAGTTTGCTGGCGGGGTTTGAGGTACGTAAAAATGACACACCTTTTGACAGTTTTGCACATAAAAGTGCGCCCTGTATAGATAGTAGCCCCTGAGACTCGGTAGGTTGTCGAAAGAGACAGCGTGCCGAGGATCAAAATCGCAGGTTTCAATTTTCGCCGTTCCTATGCAGGTGGCAGATCGTCCGGGGACCAGCCGGACTAATGGAGTTGCTGAACTAAAGTGGCAACTCGACGTTGCGGATGCGGACATCGCGCTAGTCAACAGGCGACTTGATGAGTCGCAAGGTAAGTGTTTCTTTGCGGTCACTTGGTAAGGGAGCCGAAGCCCACTCCTTACAACATGCGTGTGAAATGCAGATGGTGCCGCTGCTGTGGAGAGCCTTCGGGCCGAACTTGCTCAAGCGAAGGAGCAAGCCAGAAGGAGTGATGCGGCTGCCTCGAGGGCGGCCAAGGAGTTAGAAGCCGAAAGGGCTGCACACTGCCGAAGTAGGGAAGAGATGGCCGAAATGGCCGTGAAGTTAAAAGATGCTACCGACCGCAATGAGGCTCTTGAAAAGGAGCGCCTAGCGGGGCAAGAAGACCCGGGGAAGGCCACCACCGAAGCCAAGGATGCCCATTCTGCAATGCGGGCTACAAAGGAAGAGCTGCGCCAGGCCGGAGACATTGTAGCTGGCAAGCCTTTTCTGCTGCGCCGAAGGTTTATGGATCCAAAGTATGCTCAGCTTGGCCAGCTGTGGGGTCCGGAGGACCCTTATATGGACTTAGCAGCGAGTGCGACGTATGCCGTTGTGCACTTCCGAAGCCAGAAGGATCACATGACGGAAGGGCTGTTTTGGTCTCAATTCCATAGTCCGGAGCGTTCACTTCTGCTAACCGACCAGTTGGCCGAGTGGGCTGAGCTGAATAGGTTGTCCGGGCTTGCCATGACAGATATCATGGCTCATGTCTGGCCGGATAGGCCCAAGCCGAAGAGCTACTTTGGCTTATTGCAGCAATTTCTTGGGGCGGTGCCGCATATCAAGGCGATGAAGCGGTTGGCCTGCATAGAGGGTGCACGGATGGCACTCGCCCGTGTGAAGACATATTGGACAGAGATGGATGCCACCGCTATTTCGGACGAGAGCCGGTTACCCGCCGAGCACTATTTTGGCGAAGTTCTGCGTGGTGCTCGTGTAATAGAGTCGCAGTGCTCAAAAAATGTCACGTTCAAATGAACGTTTTATTTTGTAAAACAATGTTTATGATGTAAGTGCTTTTTATACTTGTGCATTCAAGTAGTGAAATATCTCCTATGCGGCCGTTTATGTATACGTGTGTATAACCTGAAAGATGGCAGTCGTCGGCTTCAGCCCCCACGCACAAGGTGCGGGGGTGTTTGCAAAAATAGCGCATTTTCACACTTAATCTGACGTCTCGGTCCTGTGAAGGAGGTGGTAGCGTAGCAAACGAGGCAACCGGACTATAATGCTTTATCACTTTCACTTAGCCATGGGAGTTCGAGGGTGGGGCTACGATATAGCCCCTGGGGGCACCGCGCTCTCCGAATTCGGGGCGCGTATGTGCCTGACCAGGAAACGGCCCTTCGTCAAAGCGGAGGAATTCTAAACATTCCATTGGTCGATCGAGTGGTTGACCAGTCTCTCGCTGTATCATGACAGTCAGTTTTCGGCTTTCTCTACTGAGGTGCTCGCCCAGCCAAACTAGGGCACAATCGCAGTAGTTCTCCTGGTGCCGCGTTAGCCGATGATACGGAACGTAAGGCAGCAAAACACAGGAGCCGGGCAAACCCAACATTTCACCAAAGACATGATTCGGAGCTGATGCATATAAGGCTTAGCTCGAGACGCCGAACACTTACGAAGGTGTTCGGTCTTTATAATAACGGGCAGAACAATGCCCTAAGCCCCTAGTGTCCAGGTACGGGCAAGGTCCTCTGACGCGGCCGATGCCAAAACGCCAGTCTCCTCTCTGGTTATAATGAGAAACCAGGGGATTATAGCAACAAGAGACTGTAAGAAAGGTTTACGCAGGGTCTTAATCTGAAAAGAATCCTTGAAACGGGTCCCTACTGCACGTCTGTGCCTGTGTCTCCGTTGTGCCGTATCCTGGACGGGTGTGCATGTTGTTCATCTGTAAAAAGAGAGGAACTTAGTTTGAAAAGAAATCGTGCGAAAAAGTGCATAAAAAATTGAAATATAAATTAATAAAGCTGAGCCTATGTTAGCTCATTATTGCTTATAGCCCCTTGTGAAGGGGTGTGCGGCTAGGTAGCCCCTAGCTAATTTATTCCGGACTCGTCCAGCCGTGTCCGGGGTCTTAGACGACCTTTTAATGAAATGATGCCGTGTGGGCCAGGCATTTTAAGTATAAGAGACGCGTAATGTGGTATTGCGTTAAAGCGGACGAAAGCTTCACGTCCCAATAGTGCTTGATAGCTACTTTTGAATGGGGCAACATGAAAGATTAGCTTTTCGCGTCGGAAGTTGTCAGGTGACCCGAACACAACTTCTAGTAATAAGGAGCCTGTGCACTTGGCGTAAGGGCCTGGCGCCACTCCTTTGAAGGAAGTGCGGCTATGTCGAATTTTAGTAAGGTCTATCCCCAACTTGCGGATTGTGTCCGGATATAGCAGGTTTAAATCACTGCCGCCGTCCATCAGGACTCGTGTAAATTGCAGTCCGTCGATTATAGGTTCCTATATCAGAGCAGTCCATCCTGCATTTCGGATACTTCTGGAATAATCCAGGTGGTAAAAAGTGATTGGTTTTGACATCCAATCTCGAGGTTCCGCTGGGGTGGACCGTGCGACACCTATCTTAGCGGGTGCCGTATTGTTTTTCCGTACTATCACATGAAGTGAGTTTACTGCTTTGACTTCTTGTGGGATAGTCTTTTGTTTTCTGGTGCTCTGCTGGTAGGGTTCGTCGTTGTCCTCGCTTGGCGCGTCGAGCCCCTTGTGTTCGGCGTTGAGTCTGCCGGACTGTTTAAAAACCCAACAATCTCGGTGGGTATGGTTTGCAGGCCTTCCGGATGTACTGTGGATTTGACATATCCGATCCAAAATTTTGTTTAAGTTGGATAGCTCATCACTGTTTTCCTTAAGAGTCAGTGTTTTATCGTTTGGCCACGAGCTTTGGAATCCGGCATTGACCGCCGTGCTCTTTAGGCTTTTTTCCTTATTCCGGCGCTGATCTTTTCTGCGCCGTGATTTTCCGTTTCCATCTCTGATCTCGAATGTACTCGGGTCGCTGGTGCTGCATCTTGCTAGCCAGCTGTCTTCCCCCGCGCAAAAGCGGGTCATGAGGCTCGTTAGCGCGGCCATTGTCCTTGGCTTCTCTTAGCCGAGGTGTCTGGCGAGCCATTCATCTCGGACGTTATGTTTAAAAGCTGCTAAGGCTTCAGCGTCCGGACAGTCGACTATTTTGTTCTTTTTGGTAAGGAACCTGTTCCAGAATTTGCACGCTAACTCTCTGGGCTGTTGAGTTATATGACTTAGATCATCTGCATCTGGAGGGCGGACATAAGTCCCTTGAAAATTTGCTCTAAATGCATCCTCAAGCTCTTCCCAACTTCCAACAGTGTTTTCTGGGAGGCTTTTGAGCCAATGCCGAGCTGGCCCTTTGAGCTTGAGGTGTAGGTATTTGATGGCGTGGAGATCATCTCCTCTAGCCATGTGTATGTGTAGTATGTAATCTTCTATCCAGACTCCAGGGTCTGCTGTTCTGTCGTATGCCTCTATGTTTATGGGTTTGAACCCTGCTGGAAATTCATGATCCAGCACCTCATCGGTGAAACATAGTGGGTGTGCGGCGCCCCTGTATTTGGGTGTGCCGCTGTCTTCGAACACTTGTCGTGTTGTGTTGCTTCCTGGGGCCCTCTTTTTTGGCCCGTAGATGGACCTGGCTGGGCCGTCTATTTTCCCAGGATCATAAGTCGGCTTGTGTGCGGCGCCGCTTGTCGCTTTTGGCCCATCATCTGGCCGTCTATCCGGCCAGGCGGCCTCTTTGTTTTTTGACTGTGAGGGCTCTATGGCTTCCTCGTCGAATTCTGGCAGCAGCTTGTGCTTCGGGTAACTCTTTGTTTGGTGGCCATTGCCATATTTGTCTGCGGTCTTGAGTACTTTGCTCCATCTCATTCTGAGTATGTCTTCCGCTGTTTTGAGCTTCCGTTTTTCCTTCTTCAGACTTCTTGCAGTGGCGACGAGTCTTTTGTGAAGGTTCTTATGCTCCGGTGTTGTGTCCGGCGTGAGATCGTCTAGACTGTTAGTTTCGCCGGGCATGGATTGATTATCCGATTCGTCCTATTCAGACTGTTGCTTGGTTGCATGTTCCTCGTCCACTGGTTTGCCCTGCTCTATTGCTGGGTCATTAGGAATGTTGGTTTTGTCGAGGCGGGACTTAGGGCGGCGTCTGCGTCGCTGTTTTGGTTGTTTGTCGGCGGGATTATCCTTTGCCGCGCCCCGTTGTTCCTCGTTATCGCTTCCTTTTGGGGTGGCCACCATATATACGTCATGTGTTGGGGTGGCCTTCCAGTGCTCAGTAAGCGCTGCTTCTTGATCGTCTCCAGCATCGTCGTCCATACCGTCGATGTCTTCGGAGTCGTAGTCTAGCATGTTGGTTAGATCGTCGACAGTGGCTACAAAGTGGGTGGTGGGTGGGCTTTGAATTTCTTCGTCGTCCGCATCGCAACCATCCTGGCTGTAGTCCGGCCGGGGCTCTCCGGATAGCGAGAGATGCTTTAGCGATTTCAGGATGTCGCCAAAGGGTGAGTGCTGAAAGATGTCCGCAGCGGTGAACTCCATGATCGGTGCCCAATCAGATTCGATTGGCAGGGGCGCAGGAGGTTCGGAGTCCGGCAGGGAGTCCGGCACCTCGGAGTCATGAGCTTTATAAGGGACGAGGTCAGTGTTCGGCTCCATCACCGTGGAAGTTGCAGCTCTCGAGGCGGTGTCTAGCCACCCGTCCTCGATCTGTGCGATCGGCTCCCGACTATGGGTCGGAGCGGATTCGTGTGCGGCTTCCAAGGTACTGTCCGGCGGCAGAGTTAGATCATGCCCATCGTGACAGTGCGCACGCTCGGCTGCGGCTCGGATCCATCGAAGATCAAGTCTCCGCGGATATCGGCCGTGAAGTTTAGGCTTCCAAATCTGATCGGATGGCCAGGGGTGTAGCTTTCGATCTGCTCCAGATGGCCAAGTGAATTGGCCCGCAGTGCTAAGCCGCCGAATACGAAGATCTGTCTAGGGAGAATAGTCTCACCTAGGACTGCGTTGTTGTTGATTGAAGAAGCCATCAAGCCTATCGGTGACGACACAGAGGAACTCTCAATGAAAGCACCAATGTCGGTGCCAAAACCGGCGGATCTCGGGTAGGGGGTCCCGAACTGTGCGTCTAGGCGGATGGTAATAGGAGACAAGGGACACGATGTTTTACCCAGGTTCGGGCCCTCTTGATGGAGGTAAAACCCTACGTCCTGCTTGATTGATATTGATGATGTGGGTATTACAAGAGTAGATCTACCACGAGATCAAGGAGGCTAAACCCTAGAAGCTAGCCTATGGTATGATTGTTGTAATGGTTGTTGTGTCCTACGGACTAAAGCCATCCGGTTTATATAGACACCAGAGAGTGCTAGGGTTACATAGAGTCGGTTACAATGGTAGGAGATCTACATATCCGTATCGCCAAGCTTGCCTTCCACGCCAAGGAAAGTCCCATCCGGACACGGGACGAAGTCTTCAATCTTGTATCTTCATAGTCTTGGAGTCTGGCCGACGATGATGATAGTCTGGCTATCCGGACACCCCCTAGTCCAGGACTCCCTCAGTCATCTTGCCCAAAAGGCATGGCTCGCAAGCATCAAATAATTCATAACCAAGTGATTCCGAAAATCCATCTTTATGGAGTTTCTTCATGCGCTTTACACCGATATGACCCAAATGTCAGTGCCACAAATAAGTTGCACTATCATTATTAACTTTGCATCTTTTGCATCAATATTATGAATATGCGTATCACTACGATCGAGATCCAACAAACTATTTTCACTGGGTGTATGACCATTGAACATTTTATTCATGTAAACAGAACAACAATTATTCTGTGACTTTAAATGAATAACCGTATTGCAATAAACATGATCAAATCATATTCATGCTCAACGCAAACGCCAAATAACATTTATTTAGGTTTAACACTAATCCCGAAAGTATAGGGAGTGTGTGATGATGAACATATCAATCTTGGAACTACTTCCAACACTCATAATCACTTCCCCTCAACTAGTCTCTGTTTTGTAACTCCTGTTTTGAGTTACTAATTTTTAGCAACCGAACAATTATCAAATACCCAGGGGCTACTGTAAACACTAGTAAGGTACACATCAATAACCTGTATATCAAATATACCCTTGTTCATTGTGCATCCTTCTTATCCACCAAATATTCAAGGTATTACTGTGTCCAGTGACCATTTCCTTTGCAGTAGAAGCACTCAGTTTCAGGTTTTTGGTCCAACTTTGGGCTTCTCCGCCAGAGTGACAACTTGCTTGCCATTCTACATGAAGTTCCCTTTCTTTCCCTTTGCCCTTTTCTTGAAAGTAGTGGTCTTGTTAATCATCAACACTTGATGCTCTTTCTTGATTTCTACCTTCATCGATTTTATCATCATGAAAAGCCCGGGAAACGTTTTCGTCATCCCTTGCGTACTATAGTTCATCACGAAGTTCTAGTAACTTGGTGATGGTGACTAGAGAACTCTGTCAATCGCAATCTTATCTGGAAGACTAACTCCCACTTGATTCAAGCGATTGTAGTTCCCAGAGAATCTGAGCACATGCTCACTAGTTGAGCGATTCTCCTCCATCTTTTAGCTATAGAACTTGTTGGAGACTCTATATCTCTCAACTCGGGTATTTGCTTGAAATATTAACTTCAACTCCTGGAACAACTCATATGGTCCATGACGTTCAAAACGTCTTTTGAAGTCCCAATTCTAAGCCGTTAAGCATGGTGCACTAAACTATCAAGTAGTCATCATATTGAGCTGGCCAAACGTTCATAACGTATGCATCTGCTCCGGCAATAAGTCTGTCACCTAGTGGTTCATCAAGGACATAATTCTTCTGTGCAACAATGAGGATAAACCTCAGATCACGGACCCAGTCCGCATCATTCTACTAATTTTCAACTTAGCTTTATCTAGGAACACATATAAAACATAGGGAAGCAACAATGTGAGCTATTGATCTACAACATTATTTGCAAAATACTATCAGGACTAAGTTCATGATAAATTAAAGTTCAATTAATCGTATTACTTAAGAACTCCCACTTAGATAGACATCCCTTTAATCATCTAAGTGATCACGTGATCCAAATCAACTAAACCATGTCCGATCATCACGTGAGATGGAGTAGTTTTCAATGGTGAACATCACTATGTTGATCATATCTACTATATGATTCATGCTCGACCTTTCAGTCTCCAGTGTTCCGAGGCCATATATGTATATGCTAGGCTCGTCAAGTTTAACCTGAGTATTCCGCGTGTGCAACTTTTTTGCACCCGTTGTATTTGAACGCAGAGCCTATCACACCCGATCATCATGTGGTGTCTCAGCACGAAGAACTTTCACAACAGTGCATACTCAGGGAGAACACTTATACCTTGAAATTTAGGGAGAGATCATCTTATAAAGCTACCGTCGAACTAAGCAAAATAAGATGTATAAAAGATAAACATCATATGCAATCAAAATATATGACATGATATGGCCATGATCATCTTGCGTCTTTGATCTCCATCTCCAAAGTACTGTCATGATCTCTATTGTCACCGGCACAACACCATGATCTCCATCATCTTGATATATATCAATGTGTCGTCACATGGTCGTCTCGCCAATTATTGCTCTTGCAACTATTGCTATCGCATAGCGATAAAGTAAAGCTATTATTTTGCGCTTGCATCTTATGCAATAAAGAGACAAACATAAGGCTTCTGCCAGTTGCCGATAACTTCAACAAAACATGATCATCTCATACAACAACTTATATCTCATCACGTCTTGACCATATCACCTCACAACATGCCCTGAAAAAACAAGTTAGACGTCCTCTACTTTGTTGTTGCAAGTTTTACATGGCTGCTATGGGCTGAGCAAGAACCGTTCTTGCCTACGCATCAAAACCACAACGATAGTTCGTCAAGTTGGTGCTGTTTTAACCTTCTCAAGGACCGGGTGTAGCCACACTCGGTTCAACTAAAGTTGGAGAAACTGACACCCGCCAGCCACCTATGTGCAAACCACGTCGGTAGAACCAGTCTCGTGTAAGCGTACGCGTAATGTCGGTCCAGGCCGCTTCATCCAACAATACCGCCAAACCAAAGCATGACATGCTGGTAAGCAGTATGACTTGTATCGCCCTTAACTCACTTGTGTTCTACTCGTGCATATAACATCTACGCATAAAACCTGGCTTTGATACCACTGTTGGGTAACGTAGTAATTTCAAAAAAATTCCTACGCACACGCAAGAACATGGTGATGCATAGCAACAAGAGGGGAGAGTGTTGTCCACAAACCCTCGTAGACCAAAAGCGGAAGCGTTAGCACAATGCGGTTGATGTAGTCATACGTCTTCACGATCCGACCGATCCAAGTACCGAATGTACGACACCTCCGAGTTCAGCACACGTTCAGCTCGATGACATCCCACGAACTCCGATCCAGCAGAGCTTTGCAGGAGAGTTCCGTCAACACGACGACGTGATGACGGTTTTGATGATGCTACCGACGCAGGGCTTCGCCTAAGCGCCACTACGATATTACCGAGGTGGAATATGGTGGAGGGGGGCACCTCACATGGCTAAGAGATCCAAGGGATCAATTTTTGTCTCGAGGTGCTCCCCTGTCCCCGTATATAAAGGAGCAAAGGGGGAGGCGGCCGGCCAAGAGGTGGGCGCGCCAAGGGGGGAGTCCTACTCCCATCGGGAGTAGGACTCCTCCTTTCCTTGTACGAGTAGAAGAAGGGACGGAAAAAGGAGAAGGAAGGAAGGGGGCGCCCCCCTCCCTAGTCAAATATGGACCAGTCCATGGGGAGGGGTGCGGCCACCCTTTGAGGCCTTTCTCTCCTTTCCCATATGGCCCATTAAGGCCCAATACAAATTCCTGTAATTCTCCGATACTCCGAAAAATACCCGAATCACTCGGAACCTTTCCGAAGTCCGAATATAGTCGTCTAATATGTTGATCTTTACGTCTTGACCATTTCGAGACTCCTCGTCATGTCCCCGATCTCATCCGGGACTCCGAACTACCTTCGGTACATCAAAAATCATAAACTCATAATATAAATTGTCACCGAACTTTAAGCGTGCGGACCCTACGGGTTCGAGAACAATGTAGACATGACCGAGACACATCTCCGTTCAATAACCAATAGCGGAACCTGGATGCTCATATTGGCTCCCACATATTCTACGAAGATCTTTATCGGTCAAACTGCATAACAACATATGTTGTTTCCTTTGTCATCGGTATGTTACTTGCCCGAGATTTGATCGTCGGTATCTCAATACCTAGTTCAATCTCGTTACTGGCAAGTCTCTTTACTCGTTATGTAATGCATCATCCCGCAACTAAATCATTAGTTACATTGCATGCAAGGCTTATAGTGATGTGCATTACCGAGAGGGCCCAGAGATACCTCTCCAACAGTCGGAGTGACAAATCCTAATCTCGAAATACGCCAACTCAACATGTACCTTCGGAGACACTTGTAGAGCTCATTTATAATCAGCTAGTTATATTGTGAAGTTTGGTAGCACACAAAGTGTTCCTTCGGTAAACGGGAGTTGCATAATCTCATAGTCATAGGATCATGTATAAGTCATGAAGAAAGCAATAGCAACATACTAAAGGTTCAAGTGCTAAGCTAACGGAATAGGTCAAGTCAATCACATTATTCTCCTAATGATGTGATCCCGTTAATCAAATGACAACTCATGTCTATGGTTAGGAAACTTAACCATCTTTGATTAACGAGCTAGTCAAGTAGAGGCATACTATTGACACTATGTTTGTCTATATATTCACACATGTATTATGTTTCCGGTTAATACAATTCTAGCATGAATAGTAAACATTTATCATGATATAAGGAACTAAATAATAAATTTATTATTGTCTCTAGGGCATATTTCCTTCAAGTACTTGGAGATACTTGACTTGGGGTGTCTTGTTGTAGATGATCAA
Organism: Triticum aestivum; assembly: GCF_018294505.1. Lineage (NCBI taxonomy): Eukaryota > Viridiplantae > Streptophyta > Magnoliopsida > Poales > Poaceae > Triticum > Triticum aestivum. The sequence goes on from NC_057807.1 coordinate 558,863,718, forward strand.
CCCATGAAGCATCATGAGTGATTGGCGTCAAAGGACGACAAATGCTGATGAGTTCGCTGTTCGTGTGAACAGGCGATGATACCATTTGGTGCTCGATCTGAGGAAGGACTTCATCATCATTTACATTGTCTTGGGGACCAATGTCTTCAGCTATGATAGGATCAATAGCTGGAACTTCTTCAGCTTCAGGAGCCTCTGTGGAAGCAGGCTCATGCACTATTAACTGACGCTCTTGGTGTTCGGATGCCGAATGAGCAACTAAGAGGGACTCGACAAGAAGGGGCTCTGAAGGAGCAGCCCGATCTTTCTTCTTTGTCTTTCTCTTCTGGTCGGTGGAGCATCATCAGTGGTGTTATTGGACTTGCGCTTTCTGGCTTCTCCTTCAGCTGCCCTTGTTTTCTTCAGTTCTTGAACACCTTAGGCTTCGAGCCTGTCATGCTGGTAGGGAAGACAATGCGAGGTGCTTCCCGCCCTGATGCTTCAGCTTGTGCCACAGCAGGCTTCTTCTTTTTGGCAGCCATCTTGGGGTCTATTCCAGGACGCCCAAGTGCCTTGCGCTTTTCATCTTCATTGTAAGCTTGAACACATTTGGCAGCGAGGCTTTCATACGCTCGCGTGAACCTTTGGCCTCTTCACGTTTCTTGTGAAATGCCTGCTTGAGGTCATGCAACATCAGCTTAAAGTTTTGAACATCAGCCACACTGAGCTCGGCCATGTGCTTCTTGAACTGGGCTTTCTCATAGTCAATTTTGTTTTTCAGTTCAACAATTTTCTGAGCCAGAGCTAGCTCAGGAGCAATGGCGCCTTGGAAGGTGATGTTGATGCCAATTGGGAGCTGAAGATCATCAAAACTGAGGCTTGGGGTGTCAAACCACTCATCAATGAAATTCTTCAGGATGCCCACATCGAAAAGGGGCAGATCGTTCACTACAAAAAAAAGACACATCCATGACATTTTGGGCCGAACGAATTTTTCTGTCATACATATGACACTTCTATGACGATAATTGTGACAAAACCTAGTATCATCATAGATGTGGTGGGCTCCTACTTCTATGACAAAAAATCATGATAGAAAATGGCCTTTTCATCCTGGCGGGCCGGAGACGCAGCTGCATGACATTCTTTGGGCCGTCCATGATGGAAAAAACCATGGTAGAAGCAAGGGCGAGGAAAATTTCAGGGAGTTCCCGGTTACGGTGGGCGGTCGGGGGCCGAGCAATGCGCGTTTCTCTCGTACACATATGCGCGTGTGTGCGAGGCATTGGCTCTAACTGAACCCGAGCGAGGCGTTGGGCTCTAACTGAACCCGAGCGATTGCATTGTTGGTTACGCGTTACTGAACCCGAGCGATCGATCGATGGCTGTTAACTGAACCTGATCGAGCGATTCCTTCACTACTGCTGCTAACTGAAGCCGATCGATTGGATTAACAGTGAGCGT